>NW_024037056.1:17768087-17973087 GCF_015706575.1 Patiria miniata
AAAAAAACAACGACGCCCATGTCAGTGTTCGGTTGCAATCGTCGTTGGTCATTGCATATAACCGGATGAATAACTTTCTAAAGGTTTTTTTTTAATATTATTATTTAACTGTAGTTTTGCTCCTGTGTTTCTTTTTTTTTTGTTTTAAAATTAAATCCCGGCCTCTTTTTTTGTGCGGAAAATCGCAGGTATGCTGCATGCTGCGCCAGCATTTGCGCTAATGAATTATTCATGCCGTAACTACGGACGACAAGCACAATAACAACAGCGCCCTCGCGTAAACAGTTCTTTGATGCCGCGTGTTGTGCAGTAAACATGTCGAACACGTACCGTACTTTGATATTCCACAAGTTGTCGTCACTTACTTACTTAGCTTAATAAGTTTGCACAAATAATTAAAAATATGTGATCTAGCCAAGCAAGAGACACTGCTTACAAATACTTGAGTGTTCAAACACATTGGAAGTCTAAAAGTGGTTGCAGATTGTGTTATTTGCAGCTGAATTCAACGGGTTTGCTTCGCTACCCCAACGGGGGAAAGTTGGAAGTACGACGGGGAAAGGCGAACTTCACAAAATGGCTGTCGCCCCGCCGGCCCGGAGCGTGCATCTGTACAAAAATGGGGACAAGTTTTACAACGCCAAGCGGGTGATTGTCAACTTTAAACAGACCAGAACTTTGGAATCTTTCCTGGACAGTTTGACGTCGAAAGAGAAACCGTCTTTTGGTGCAATCCGTAAACTTTACACGCCGACTCAAGGCCATTCCGTCAACTCGCTGGACCTGCTGGAAAACAACAAATTTTATGTCTTCAGTGGAACTGAAAGATTTGTTGGTTTGAAGTGAGTAGTCCAAAGCCAAACGTGGTGCTGTACCACCGGCGCATTCTTCAGTGTGATTCAAATCATACAGGTGTTTAATACATTCTTGGAAAGTACATGCATGGAGGAATAAGACACATGGGCCAAGTTAATTTCAGGAATTTGATGCATGAATGTGAACAGTGAAGCAGATTTTGAATTGAATTGATTAAATTTGAAGTGGGAAAACGAGGCCACTTTTTTTTTTCTTTTGAGAAAAGTAGGCATAGGCTTCTTTTCAGTTCAACTTGTTCAACGATCAGAAAATTAAACTATCTGGACTCGGTACAAGATCAGAGAAAGAATGCAGTATCAATGCATTTCATCGGCCATCTTCAATTTTTCAAAATGTTTTCGGTCCGAGGTCCTGAAAAACATTGACATTATTACCAAATTTTTAACAGGATCAGGATCACTAGGAAAGTGAATGTATGCAATACAGAGGGTTTAAGGCGTGCGATTATTTGCACTTCTCGGGAAGCTTTTACCGTTTACTAAGCATGCGATGGCGTGCACCGTGTGGATGCAATCGCACATCTCAAATCACTCAAGCAGAAGGACTGATGCAAGTAGTTCATGTATTGCCATTTTTTTTTACAGCTCGGCCATAGCGTTATTGCGACCCAAAACGTGATAGATCACTTGAGCACTGTTGTCAAAATTCTACATTCCTTCAAAAATTTTACACAAGGAATTTTTTTTCTTTTCAGTGCTCGTTAATAAAAAGGAAACTCATTCATTCCTAGTCCTGCTAGTGGAATGAGATTCCAGTGCAATACTTACTATTTCTGCGATGTGTAATTGAATTTTAGAATTCTGTGACTTTCTACTTCAGTTGAAATTGGAAATCTCCAGATGTACTTTTTCATACTCGGCATTGAGTCATGTAAAAATAGACTCAGAATAAATTCTTCTTTCTAGTGCTTAATTAGTAATCAAATTTGGACCGGCATGAAACAAAAATAGAGCAGGGTGCTTGATTTAATATAACTACATGTAGGTCGTAGTGAGAAAAGCGGTCGAACCACTAAGCAAAATGGTCGTCCACCATGAGACGGAAAAGCGTACCCTCAGTTCCGTGGTTCACAATTGTAATGAGTGCAGTTGCTGACTGCAATTGCTGACCATCCAATATAGTAACTTGACTACATGAACCGGTACATGAATTGTGTGTGGTTCGTTGTGCGTAATGAACGTGTGCATGTGCCAGATCCAGTGGCTGTGAATGGGGCTGTACGCAGTGTGCACTGAGCGGTTCGCTTATGCTTTTTTTCTAAATTTTGTTCTCAAGACTGAAGATAATTGGCCAAATTATGAATATGAAGATGCAATTATGCTTATAATCATATGAATCACTGTGTCCTACCGTATTGGGGAGCACTATTACATATTTTGTTGATCTTAATGGAAAGTTGTCATCATTCATTCGTATTTCTACTTGAATCTGTGGCCTGTGCAGTATTGTATAAAATGTCGGTGTATTCTCGTGAACATGCATCAAAATTGTATGCACACATATACACGAAGCAATGCTGATACATTACCTCAGATAAGGCAACCAAATTCTAGATCTTTTAACTATGACGTTTTAACTAGGATTCAATACATTATTGAATCAAAATATAAAAAAGTGGTTATGTATGCAGAAATTATGTTTACATCAGTACACATGCTGTTTTTATGTGCTACATTACTCTAAGGCTAAGTAAAATTTACAAATCTCATTTTTAAATTAAACTGAAATATGTGTGGTTGTTCTTTTCCAAAATTAAGGAACATTGTCATGTAAATTGTATGCATTGTCAAGTACATATGAAGGATTTGTTCAACGTTATAATATTGGATTTAAATTTAAATCTGGAAATAATTGTGTTAATGAGAACATAAGTAATGCATGATTTTTTTTTCATTTTACGTTTTTACAGCTATGGCAAAAGTGGTGCAAATGACATCAGAAGAAGAAGGGTGCCCACACAAAGAGTAAGTACATGAAGTTAATG
The DNA here is from genome assembly GCF_015706575.1 of Patiria miniata. NCBI lineage: Eukaryota > Metazoa > Echinodermata > Asteroidea > Valvatida > Asterinidae > Patiria > Patiria miniata. The sequence continues at coordinate 17,770,948 of NW_024037056.1, forward strand.
TCTATACATTGCAGGAAGCAATGATGTGTTGTTGGTGGCATGTTTGTCTTCTTCAAGCATGTAATTGATACTTGAGCATGTATTATGGATGAAGGACTGAATTGTGTGCAATGGTGTGGTAAAGGGCCTTTGCCGTTCCTGGGCAAAATTCAAGTCCCGAAGACTTTAAGCATGTGAGAAACATACCGGTACATTAGCTTTACACAGTTCAGTAAATAAATAGCATTAGTTTGTCCTTTGAGTGATATTGGTAAAATGTCTTGAGGGCTATAAACTTTCCAAGCGTGCAAGAGTGGATTTTGTTGGGCACATCTGTCATTCTGCAGAAATTACAAATATAAAGTTCTGCGGAGTGACGAATTACAAAGCAGAAAGATTGAGTAAAATTTCAAAATTTTACATTTGGAAAGGACAAAGGCTGTAATTTTAGTTATGAATTTAATACTTTGAGTTTGAGCAAAACTGCCATTGGCGGTGCAAATTTTGTGTTATCACCTGCAATGAATTATGGGAGGTTGACAGGCAGACATTGTCCAAGGTTTTCGTTTTGTAATACGGGATTCTGCCTATGTTTCTTTGGCACCTGTGATGTGTTAAGTTGAAATTTTTTGTCTTTAAATTTTTTTTTTTAAATAAATTTACAAAGTCGCTACTTTTATGCATACGTGTATCATCCTTAATAATTAATAACATGTTGGATCTTTTGGGTTTTGGTTTTTTATATTTTAGGGTTTTTTTTGTATGAAGCAATACAATTGCTAAAAAATCTGAAGTTCATACATGTAGCATGATGTAGGGTGCAGTAATTACAACTAGCCCATGTACAATGTACGACTAGCGGTATTTAAGCTCAGTAGACATTCATGTTGAGGCAGCCTATGCAATATTTAGGACTCGTAAGTTGCATTGTGTTTTGAATTGCAGCCTCTCATGTATATTCCTTCAATGACTGCTCTTGGGACATTATTCTCAATCAGCCAGTGTCAGTACCTGTCCCAGTGGATGGGTGAATATTCACAGTAGGCCTATATTCATGAATTATTGTCAAGTTATGAAAAGTGTCACCATTTTAATCCACCTTTATAATTTTCATTACTTGTTTTTTTCTTATAAATGAAACTGTGGAATAATTTCACACGGTATTTGATACCAACCCCTTCACAACGAGCAAGGTTTTTCTCATTAAATCACTTCGTTTCCGGGTACTTTCTAGCATTCCTACCCGGTACGTACCTTGTTAACCGAAGGATGATATTTGCAGTAATTGACCATGAACTTCAAAAAGGTCCTCCTGGAGTCGATCGAGGCAAATGCCTGCCTCTCTGTATTTTAAATCCAATCTAATTGACAATCTCATTGTGTAGATAGGAATAGCATCGTCAAGAGCACAGTCTTGGAAATAAAGACCTGTTTGCCCTTTGCAGTCAGTGGATAGTTTGAAGCACGAATCAATTTCAATTATTCATCTAATAGCTGATGTTGAAGAAATGACTCGCTGACATGTACACGTACACACATTAGGCCCCCTATGCATGCATTCAAACCAAGTACAAGATTTATGTACCGTATACTGTAAAGATCAAAATGGTGGTTTTTGGATGACTTTTTACTTCATATATTTTAATGGCACTGGTACAATTGTACATGGATAGTGCACAGCTGTGAGAAAAAAAATGTGAACGCACATTGACTGGGGGAATGATGTCTTTAACTGAAATTTAAATTGTTCTCAGTCGCGCACTAATGTGCAGACCGATGTTCAGGTAATGGACGTCTTCACGTCATTTGATAAATTCATGAACATTCGTGTACATGTGTACATGTACATGTAATGTACCGTGATATTGTACATAAAAGCTTGCAAATGAGGCATGGTGAATTTCAAGGTTTTTAATATCAAGGTTTTGAATCGAAATCAATGGCAATTTAGATTCTTGAAAAAACACGCTCGTTTAATTTGGTTCTAACCAAATTCTGAACAAACGCTTAAAATTCAAACAAGTTGTCAACACTTCACGCCAATTTGTACAGGATTGAACCGCACTTCTCTCCAGTAATAAAATTTGACTAATTCTGAGGTGCTGATCACATTTTCGCCAGCGGAACGCACCGATGCATGAAGGACGATATATATCACATGGGCAGGTGACTACAGATTGAGCTTGATGTTGACCTTCAAGAGTGCTCGTAATTATGCGTTCCTTGGATACAGAGTAAATAACAAAACTTTACTTATATTTAGACAAAATTGGCAGAGAGATACCCAGGTACATTATTCGATTAAGTCTAAGATGATTTTCAAACCTTGGTTTTGAGGTTAACATGAACGTAAATCTGTGGAAATTGTTTTAATTTTTTATGATTTGATATTGGTGTGAAATTTATATTTAAGTATAGGGCAAAAGGCTTCAAGACTTTTTTTCAGCATTTGCTTTAAGTTTTGTTTTTTGTGTAATGTAATATTAAAAATTACGATCTATACAAGAATTGTTTATTTGGAAATTAACATTTAAAAATGGCCTTTTTCAGAAAATTTGATGTTCAGTAAAATTCATAATACATGTATGAAGGTCAGAAGATTAACATCACATGTACACATTTGTGGAACCATTTTGGGATGTTATGGCTGAAAATCGACCTGACTGTATTTGGGAAAGAAGCTTTATCAAAACCCTCACTAAAATAAGAGAAAAAAATCATTAATTAGTGGTCCAATTTGAAAAGAAAATTCTTTAAAAAGGTTCAAGCTGGAACAACTCTTTTCTCAGTCACTATCAACATCATTACAATGGAAGAGAAAGCTAGCAAGCCTGAAAACGTTTTTACATGTATGATCTGAAATTCATTGTGCATACTATTTATTTTTAGATTTTTCTTCTTGCAAGTTTCTCAAATTTATAGAAGTGGAAAAAGTTGATGATACTGATACACTACAATGTACAGCTGTGTTTGACGGCAGCCTTTGGGATAATGCTTTTAATAGCGGAAAACCAATTTCCTGAGTGCTGCAGCCCCCAATGGACGTGTGTTTGTGGTTGTTATAGGAATATTGATTCTATACTGACAGCACCACCTCTGAACTATTGATCGAAAAGATTACCCCTGTTGTTTGCTATTTAGGACTTTGGAAGATTTCTTTTGGCATTGTAAATAAAGAACTGTTAAACAAACGGCCTAATTGTCAGGTCATGTACAATGTACTGCTACATTGGTACATATTGAAGGCTTTTCAGGGAAAAGTACATGTACATGAAGTAGCCATGAATGCAACCTTTTTTTATGACGTGGCTATTTTTACAGAAGCTGTAACACCCTTTCAAGGGATTTGTAACATGAGCAGAGCTTTTTAAATTCCTACAGCAATAACACTGTAAACTGCTTTTGTAGCTCGATAGCAAATGTGCGTCTTGTATGTCGAAGTCGCTGAGTTTCCATTGTATAACTGTTTTTATAATTTCTCAAAAGTTTTCTCTTTTGTATTGTTTTAAATCAAATGCTTTTTATTGAAGTACATGTAATGTTTTTTCCTGATTTATGGCTCTAAAGGATTTTTTAAAAAGGGAATTACATTGTACCGGTACATGTTGTAAGATCCGTGAACCATTCGGTTGACCTAAAAAAAAAGCATGCCCCTACCCACCCGGGCCCCCAAAACGTGACTACCGGTACACGTACATGTAGTCATGTATTAAAATTTACTTTTTACAAGTTTCCTGAATTTTAAGATTTTGGAATTTGTAGATTTCACAGGTCTGAATGCAACTTTCTGCAAAAACTGCGGTTGCTAGTATTTTAAGTCTGATTCTGGCTTCTTTCCTAAAAACATTCATTCTACCAAAACACTACATGTAAATGCCTATAGTGTGCACTAGAACAACAGTAAGCGGAACCAGACTACTCGTCCGTGCTGTTGTTGCCATGCCAACAAAACAGATGCGGTTTTGTTGTGGAGGGCTTTTGACAAAGTCATTGTCAAAATTGAAAAGAAATTGCTGAGAAGAGTAAATAAATTGATAACAGATAATGACGCACGTGCACTCTTTTCATTTATAATTTTCTCAGCATCTCTGTATCTGGAAGATTTTTTTCGTTTATAAATTTGTCTCTTATTTTTCTTTTTGTCATCCACTTTTTTTCTTCAAAATGTTAACTGAACAGTTAGAAACTGCGTACATGTAGCTCAAATTTGGTTTGCATGAAAAGTGGGACAACACAAAAATTGGTTACTGTTTGTGTTCCGGTACAATAGTACGACTGAATCAGTAATTTCATAAAACTTTTTCCAACAGTCCATTTTGAAATAGGAATACATTTTAAATTTTGTAGAGTTTCAAATAATGAAGACACTATGTAAAATGTGCGATCGTTAGGACTTCAAGTTGTACCATCATAGTCATGATAGTGTAAAAAAACAAACTAGTTATAAAATAAAATAAATACATGTACTTGAAATAGATTCCACAAAGGGGGTATACAATGTTTGTTCTAGAATTGATTTTTATTTATTATTAATGTGTCCAAAGCCATTTTAAAGCTTTTTATGTGTTGACAAATTACGCTTTGACTTTTATTCATATCTAAATTGTTAAACAGTTTTGTTTTCATACTATGCATGTAGGCCTATGGCCATGTAGATCCATATTACGTCATGTACGTGTATACTTACGTAGCGCGTGAGTGGAGTGCTGCTGTATGCTGGGTAATCTTTTAATATCCATGGCAACCATTGAGTCAGGAAGTCTTAAATAAGACGGGCCTGCCATTTGATCAGGGACGTTATTCATAATGCGTGGCTTCGTTCTAGAGATTTTAAAGCTTATATTTGGACCATGTCCAGCGCATTGATTGTTACAGAGCTCGATGTGTCTTTTTGCAGTTAACATGCATTTAATCCATAGTTACACATATGCCTTGAAGAAACGCTACCATATGCACCCAGAATGTATTCATGATCTTAATCTGATGAGTATTGTTTTTAGTTGTACATGTAAGCCAAAAAACTTTTATATATGAATGAAATTATCAATATGTGACTCAGAATACATAGGCCTACAGCTGGTTTTTAGTTAAAGTTCCGTCCATTTTGCTCACCAAATTTTTTTTCAAAACCGAAGATCATTTGGAAAAAATAATTGGGGATATTTTAGGCATTGCAATTTTTTTACCATGAATATATATATATTGAATATTAAAATGTTGGGTCGATAAGATTTAGAGGTGCTTTAAATGTCAACAATGACCTGCAAAAGGTGACCATGAAAGTCATTATTAAAGTGTGGAGATGCTAGAAAGGTCTTAAAAACCAATTATTTTTTAAAATCTTCGGCAATACTATAAATTATGGTGCAGAAGGAAAAGTTGATTTTTTTTGTACATCATAATTTTTATAAAATTCATACAAACAATTTTGGCGAAATACAAATTTTTCAGAGTAGTTACAATTATTGTAAGTGTGCTAGTACATACATACCGTACAGCTTCTAGTGGCCAAAATTTAAAGAACGGATCAAGACCTGGACACATTTACAGGAAGGGTGCAATGTAAATCTGCCAATGAAATTTAAATTTTCAAGGCCCAAGTTGTGAGTTTTTAATGGCGTAGGCTACCGTGCAGTGTACACGGATTATAATTGTTTCTGACGATACCTCCGTGACGTGCACAATGATTTCCCAACAGTCTCATTTCTGGCACAAGTTAAAAAAAAATGAAAAAAAAATAAGAAGGCCCACGACTCAGCCTTGATGAAGCCGAGCGAATCAACTTAACAATGTGGTTGCTATGGCAACTGTGCATCGTCCCATCATCAGATGGGATGGAAGAGAACTAAATTAGATTTCAGGGGGTTTCTTTCAAGTCGTATCTTGATGTGATATCGCAGCGCATTATGGTGGGGAAGCGATGTAGACTTGGTACAAAAGCATTGGTTTCTAACTTGTTTATCTTAGATTTTGTAAGCTTGTGAAGTTGAAATGTGTGTGTATACATGTGTGCAGTCAAGTGTAAAAAAAATATTTTAAAATATTAAATATTCTAAATGGGTGAACTGTGAAATAAAAAGTCAATGTTTAAACTACTAAAATAAAATTCATATTTAGAATAATACAATACCGGTAGGGCCTACATTTTGTCTTGTGGTTTGAACTGGTCTACAGGAAAATGTTGCGAAGAAAAATTTTACTCACTGTTTTTGTTCACACGCACGCACGCAAAAATTGCACAGACAACATAAATTCAGAGATTACATTTTAGGCTAAATGTCCTGAAAAATTCTCAGCTGTACATAAGGTACCGGTTCACGTACCCATACATGTAGTTAATAGGCTACATGTACATTAAATATTATTATTTGATTCTAGTCATGTGTATGTGCCGGCAACATTTTGTTCACATACAGTTGTATTCATGGAGAAAACCTTAATTTGATGTTTTTATTTTTATGGGAAATTTTTGGATTTCTCTCTTTCTGATCCCCTTTCTACTGGGTACGCACAAATATTTACAAAAGCATGAATGTTTTAAATTCAAGCTCGTTAAAACTTGACTCGCATGTCCAGCTAAAAGCTGATGCAGTAAATTAACTATATCACCATGGTAACGATCTATATTTATTTAATGATCTACTAGGAACATGGTTATGCGTCCTCTCTCAATGAAAATGGAGAAGTCCCCTTAAATTGGTGTGAGTGAAGTATTGGGGCTTTGTGGATTGATCCATTCTTGTCATGGGTGAGTTCTTCTGTTGTCAAGATCTGTCCAATTGGGATGTTTTGTTGTGGCTCAAGCATGCAGGATGATTGTGTTGGGACATACGGTGATGCACGGGCCGGGAAAGGATGTTAAAAAGCAGCCGTTTATAATCGTCCCAACCTCTTCGCTCCGTCGCTTGACTCTGATGCTTCTGCCCAAGTACATCTTCAAGACACGTCCAAGAAGGCTGTCTAGTGGAGTGTAAAAAGAACCCTTGAAAAACAACTGACGGGGCATGTGCATCCGATGTGTTTTTAGACGCATCCTTTTGCTCGCCAAGTGAAATCACCAATTACTGGAGTCCTCTTTGGTGTACAGCTCTGCAGTACTTGCGTCAGTTTGCCAGCAGCAAACAAGTTATTTCAGTTTGACTTTGTCTGGGATATGTTGCCATAGCAGTCTGTGTATTTGACGGGCCATGCATTGAGGTGTTGTGGAGGCTCAACGTCTGCTTGATCCTGTCACGATACAGTGTACATGCTCGTCATCTTTCATCAAAATTGGCTGAAAAAGAGAGTTTTTCGCTTGATAACTTGGATGTTGTTTGATAGCTCAAGTTACTGTTAACATTTACAAAGGCACAACCTCTTTGCTCCGGAAGTTTTATGGTCAACTGCACTGCATTTTGCCAACTAAAAGTAAACTTTGATAAGAGTTGTGTTACATTTGCAACTGTTGTTGGTCGTCTGAGGGTGGATAATTCATTTGACTTCTGCTGTGGAATCTTGTAATGTTTCATCGAAATTGATTTTTGAAATTGAGACTTTACTTGTTGAGTCACAATGGATGAGGAACATAATGGACATACTGGTATGTTTCCGAGTATCCAAAACTCGAACGGGCAGAGAGCTGCGAAGGTAAACTGTACATGTCCTTCTGATGACATTCTTACATATTTTGATAACGTTCTTACATATCTTGGCAAATAGTTTTTCCTGGAGATTCAGGGAATAAAAGACCTCAATTTAATCATTGGAATCACAGTTTAAAATGCATGTATTTATTGGTATGTTTTAAGAGTACTGTTTAGTCCTATTTGAAATTGAAGCTTCAAATATGGAAATGTAATATCATTTGTACATATTATGTATACATGTTTGCAAGGTACCCGGTATTTGGGAGTTTTTGATGACATTATGCCCTATATGAAATATTTTTACTCAACATGAATAGTCCAGGTTTATTAGTTGGTTGTTATTAGACTGCATCAGCAAGTTAATGACTTTTGATTTGGAGAAAGATATCAGGGCCACTGACTTTTGGCTTCACTGGAAAAAAGCCAACGAAACGGAATTAACAAAAAAAACTATTGAAAGAGAATTCAGTTTTTTGGTAAGCAAAATCCCGTACTGTGCGCACTAAAAGATACTCAAAACATCGGAAGTTAAATATATTGTAATTTTGGTAATTATTTCAGTTTCAAGCATAATTGCAAAGCTTCGTGCAGTTTTTATGTAAATTTTGTCACAAATTATTTGCAAAAAAAATTGTTGGTCATTTCAGTGAACATTCTCAACATGACGCGTACGATGAAAGGGGAATCAATGTTTTTGCAAGGTTTTATGGTTGGAAATTACAATTTCCTGAAATGAAAATAAAAAGGGAATTTTAGAATCAGTACGGTTAAATTATTCGATACGGTGGCCAATATTGCCAAGTTTTGTTTTAAAAGATTTTTGCTTGAGCAATCGTCTTAGTCATTGATGTTGACCCAATTTTGTTTGTGTTTTCAGCGAATCCAGCCGGTAGGCCACAGCAATATCCGAGTCTCGGCGAAATACATCAAAAGGCAGGAAGGCCCCAAGGTCGTACAGTAAGTGCCCGTAGAATTGCTCCGAATTAAAATGGATCTTCTTTCATTTATAATCCTACATGAAATTGCTTTTAGCATTTCTGAAAAGGGAATTTAGCTTCGGACGCAAAGTGTACGGCGTGGCATAATATTAAAAAATATGTTTATATTTAATTCGGAATTTGTCAATTTTGGTTGTTTAAATTCTGCAGTCGATATTTTTTCTTCTTCATAATTTGCATGAATTTGCATTAAGTAGCAAGTACATGTATATTGCACACACGACAGAATGTAAAATGGACATGTTCCTTTTTTAATGGAAATCAAACTTTTCTTTAAAAGAAAACAGATAATTTAGAAATACCCATTGACTTTCAATTTTCTAAGAGTATAAATAACGTGATGTACCGGTACATGTGTAGGCATTTTTGCCTTTATGATCCTTTGAAAGGAACATCATCAGCTTTGTCTGTTTTTGTTTCTCTATCTTCTGTTTTCAAAATGGAATTATGGCTGAAGTTGGTTTGTAAAAGCCTGCATGATACTATCGTTACTATAGACATAACCACAACTAAAAGCCATTAAGTACTGATGTTTTTAAAGCGCTCATGTCGCATCTGTTCATAAAATTGAGTTGTAAGTGCATTTTGAGATGTACACATTGTTGGTTGGAGGAGCTCTAAGTGCATGCAGTGTGTGAGAATGGTTCCGCCTCTCTAATTACTTTAATTGCGGTCACAAGATTATACTTTCAGTGCCAACATTGTATTCACTAATTGATGGATTTGTTGTAGTGGGAGCAACTCACGATTGATCTCAATTACCGGTATCTTAATGGATGGGGTAAGCGGAACTAAAACTGATAGCACATACAGGGCACAATTTCATGGAATTAAAAGCAGAAAATATTTCTTAGAAGCAAAATTTTGCCTTAAATACTTTAAACCACTGTTTGAATGTAAAGCTAGTTTTCTTCTTGTTCTTCAAATAGTGTGTTCCGGAATGGAGAGGACCTCAGCCCAGCCGTCCGAGTGCTTCTACACAAGAACCAATTACTCAGCATGATCCATATACTGGACCACATCACCAACAAAGTCGCCCTTACAAATGGAGCAGTCAGAAAGTAAGACCACATTTTGTTTTTGAAATTTTTTTTTTCAGAAAACCCATCTTCACCTTGAGTAGAAAAATAGTTTTCTTTTATAAAACAGCCTGAATCTTTGAGATTTTTTCTATTTTTGCCCTTTAAGGGAGTTGTAAACTGTTCAAATTTTTCATTTCTTTTGGCAGAAAGACATTAACCCACAAGAAATGTCATTTGTGAATATGAGATTTTATGAAAGAAACCACAACAACGTTAAGTAGTTTCAAGAAAAGAATGGAAATGTAAAGACATTTTTGTAAGGAATGTTTTCCCGCCCTTTTCTCTTAGATTGTATCACGTGTCAGGTAAACTGGTTACGGACGGCTCGGAGCTTGAGAATGAGCAATTCTACGTGGCGGCCGGCATCGAGAAGTTCAAGAAACGAGCCTACGATAAACAGAACCTCCAACAGACATCTCCCAGGACTAAACGGTATGTTTATCACTGCGCCTTTAACTTCAAGTGTTACTAATACAGTGAATCTCCTCTGTTAAATTTGCTAAGTTTAAGTGGGAAAGAAGGAAATTTTAAAGTTGAATTCCTGGTGCTATTTGCACGAGTTCATCCCCAAACATAGATTCCTTTTCTAAATTGCTATTTTTCTAGCACTACAAAAATTATTCACTTTTGAATGAGACATTTACAGCCCTTGTTTTTCCAGTTATATTACGTGTTCATATTAGATTATCCCTTCAGTTGATATTAAAATTTGCGGTGCGGTGTGATGTGTTTAATATAAACTCCTGTTTAAAATGAGATTACAAAATTGTCAAAAGATGCGGAAAGAAGTTTTATTCATGACAGGAAAATCTCAAACAAAAATCTTGTTTTTGCAATGATTTGATATGAAGAATTGTCTAGGGACAAACATTGACAGATTTCTTTCCAAATCCAATATTATTGCCTAGATGAAAAGCTTTACTTTGAATCTGCTGGAAATTGTTTTGCTCAAAGAAAAAGGCCTTAAAGGCTCTGAATCAGTATCCATGAATAATACGTGTACATGTATCGGTAGCTTGCAGACACATTTTTGTCTGAAATTTCATAACAGAGGTTGTAGTATACAAGTGCCCTTTGCATTTATGCAATGTCTTGTTTAGCCCTATTTTTGATCCTGTATAATCACAGACGATAATGCGAAATCCATCAGTCCACATGCAGAATTAATAAGATGTTGTTTTGCTTCCAATAGCAAAAACTGATACATTGTAGATCTAGATACGCCTACGTACTTTATCCTTCTGAGAAAACAACAGCATCTTCTTTCATTAAATTCAGTGATGCACATGTTGAAGTAATTAGGAAGAAGTTGTTTTGCTTGCGATCATGCTTAAATACATGTTTCTGCACTTTTTCCAGCTTACTGTAATTATTTTACAGAGAAAGAAACATCAATGATTTCTAGTAGCAACATCTGTTGGCTTTGGGAACAAATTGCAAATTAAAACACCTTTGCCTGTTCATTTCCACGTCCCTGTTTTCGCAATGGCATTTAGTGAGCACATGTACTGGTAATTAGTCAGATGGTAATTCATAGATTTAAAAGTCTACATATATTCTTGCGAGCAAAAAAGCAGCTCATTGTATATTCTGTGTGTACTCTTCCCTACTGCCGGTATACATACCAGTAGTACGTGTAATGTTTAATTTGGTCGTATAATTTTTTTTAAGCTTTAAAGCCGTAATTGTTGGATGTCATGCATGCAGCCATTAAGAATGAACCAGAGGATATGCATGTACCGTCGGTAGCCGACAAAAATGGTACTTTGCTCGTTACTTTAATGAGGGCTCCTTAATGATCGAGCCAGGGATGCCACTCAGTTTATAATGACAGTCATTAGTGCCGTATGGAATATTACTGACTTGAGAGGGGCATTGTCCTTTTTATATTGAGGCTTCTGTTTCTGTAGTTATTGACTAAATCAAGCATTGTCCAAAAATACATGTATGAGAAAAAAATCACGTGTTTATAAAAATTAACCCTATCAATTTTTGAGATAATTTACTGAAATGTTTGGAAATGTCAGGTATTTCTTGGGAGAGAAAAAAAGGACATAAAATTTGCAAAAATAAAGGAGTCCTGAATGACATTTCTTGCGGAGTTTTATGACATAAATTTGTAATATGTGACAATTAATTGCACCATAAACAAAAACATTGACAAATGGGGAGCCCATCAATGTATTTTTGTAAAGACGGATGCTGAAAATTTTTATTTGTGATGGATGTTGACAATTTTTGTTTGTGAAAGTTTGATTGAAAACATCTGGCAATTGCAAAGAACTCTAGCTTCCCGCATCATCCTGAGAGTCCTCTGTTATCAAATACACTGCCCTTGTGGCCCATTCCAAGGAAATTACACGATCGTATGAAAATCTTCAGAAAATCTTCCAAACTAATTATGATGTTGATGATTAAGGTGAGGCAGGGCGGTGATGAGCTTTCACTCCCAGAGATTTTCACGGCCAAAATAAGCTTTGCATTTCCATCATCCCTGAAGCAACCCTGCAGGAATCTTGCCTTCTTAAACCGCAATCTCCAGCTTTGTGGAATGTAATTGAAGAAAAGTATGAAAGGAGACGAAAGAGAATGATTGTTCTGGGACTGGCCTTCATTCAAAAATGATAAATAAATCTGCAAATAAGTCCCAGGGCAGCGCAGTACGAAAGGCTGAAAGGCCGATGATGCTAATTTATTTGTTTTGTTTACAAATTATTTCTCAGGGGACAATGGTGTTGGGGGCAGGGTGTACATGTACCCGCCATGTACTCAGCATTCTTATGAGATGATGACGTCAATCAGATTTTCAAAGCATTTCCTCTTATTTTTTCAATATTTTTGGCCGTTTCCTTGAATTGAATTTATTTGTATTATTCTTAAGAAAGTACATAGTACCAATACAATCATGTACATGTACGGTGTTGTCCACAAACATTATACGGTACATGTACTGTGTGTCCATGTGGGGGAAACACCGGTACAACTTGCAATTCATTATATAAAAAAAACCTAAGGTAAATTGTCATTAGCATGCTGGAAATAGTGACAAAATACATGTACCGGTACCTGTCTATTTTGGTCAACATGTTCATCTACATGTAAATTCCAGACATGCTCATGTTCATGTATTGGGCTTTTATGTAATTATTCCTTTAATCCAAACTGTATAATAACTTACAAGTGTTATAAAAACAAAAAGTTTGGACGGTACAGAATGTAATTCACCAAACAACGTGCTGAGAGTGTGCCAAAGATTGTGCACACTATGCTCTTCCCGCAGTTTCGTAAACACCATTTCTGCCATTCTGTACATCATCTCTAAGACAAATTTTCTTTTTTGTCCCGCTCTTAATTTTCAGAGTGCTTCCACCAGTCCCCAGAAGACCTCCGCCAAAAGCCAAGCCCTCTCCAGCTAAAGAAACCCAGAAACCTACCCAACAACGGGAGCCCAGGCCTCCCCCACCTAAACAGGAGGCCCCTCCCCGCAAACCCCAAGCCCCGCCCAAGCCCGCTGCCAACACCCAGTCTGAGCAGAAACCCAAGAGCCGACGCCCCAAGGCTGAGAAGACGGCCGATCAGAAGGAGGCTGAGGAGGTGTTCCACCACAAGCCAGCCATGGTCAAACGCAGCCGGGAGAAAGAAGATCACACCAAGGAATCGCTAGACTACGAAGGTATACATTTATTCGAAGGAAAAAACATGGTGTGCAGTGTTCTTCATTATGGAGCCCTCTGGTCCAATACCAGGTCTTAAAGCGCTTCACAATTATTACCCCTGTTCATTAGGCAATGAGACCAGTTTTCTGAAGCAGCTAAAGATCAGCGCAATCTTGTCTTTACCCTCACAGGTACCCATTTATACTCCTGGGTGGAAAGAGGCGTTTAGATAGTTGATACTGCAACTGCCTCTCTTAAAACCGGGCTAACTAAGCAAATACCCTTCACAGCAAACAGGAACAAAATAGTCAAACACCAATGGCTTTTTCTAAGTACCCCAAAACAGTAAGAAACCAGGTCAGCATGCTACAAAAAGTCCACAAAAACAGAAACAAAACAGGTTAGCAGGCTTCAGAAATGTTCTAAGTCCCAGAAAACAGGAAGGAAACAGGTCAGCAGCTTCAAAAAAATTCTATGTACTTAATAGGTACTTGTGAAGACTAGAGAGTGCTCTGATCGCAAACCGCTGTAAACTTTTCTCATGACCTGATGAACAGGGATAATATTTGTGAAGTACTTTTGTTAAAAGACATTCGTATAAAGCAATACCGTAAGCACCACATGAGTTATAATTTTTCTGTCAATTTGTTTGTCTTCCAGATCCAAACAGTGTTTTCAAAGCATCTGAGCAGCGCAAAGAGACAGCCAGGGCGGCCGAAGTGGAAGAAACCAATGAAACTGCCGTTGATCTTCCGGTTGATCAAATTGCTGCTGAAGAGGTTGACGAAGAAGAAGCTGAGGTCAATGAGTTCCTAACTCAGAACCCATCACCGCCACCTCGCGAGGCGACACCACCTCGTGAGGCAACACCACCTCGTGAGGCAACACCACCTCGTGAGGCAACACCACAGCTGGATCCGACGCCACCACCACGCGAGGCGACGCCGCCTCTGGATCCAACACCACCACCTCGTGAGGCAACACCACCTCGCGAGGTGACACCACAACTTGAGCCTACACCACCACCTCGGGAGGCGACACCGCCACTTGAACCAACGCCACCACCCCGCGAGGCAACACCACCTTTGGATCCACCACCTCCTCCTCGTGAGGCCACGCCACCTTTGGAACCAACGCCACCACCTCGCGAGGCAACACCACCTCTGGATCCAACACCCCCTCCTCGTGAGGCAACGCCACCTCTTGAACCCACTCCACCACCTCGCGAAGTCACACCATCTCAACCAAAGGATGCTGAGCAAGTGAGTTAAGGGCAGCAATTTCAGGGCAGGGGAAGCAGTCTAGGCTAGCAGTGGAGAGGACTGGGTACGTAGGTCAGGACAGGGCAGGTCATAGTTCATAGGTTATTGATGTACACATAGGTTTGGAAAAGTAAAACGTAACACTGACAAGTTCAACTGTCTTGCTATGAGGTTAAAATATAAAAAAAAACTTCAGTTTAAATTTTCCAGATTTTGTGGTTAAAACCTGAAGGTTAACACAAATATTTAAGTCTAAGTTTGTCCAAAATGTTAAGAAGGTTTGACATGAAAAGATTTTTTTTTTCTGTTTAGTAAGTTGAGTAAAAAATATGTCATCAAATGCAAGATAATAAACTGTTAGAAGGCATGGTAGTTAGAAGGAAATATTGAAATCATTAAAGTGGATGGAGGCATGATAGAAATACATGGTTGATAGAAAATATTAAAAATTTGAAGCAAGAAATACAAAACATGTTTAGTGGAAAATTTCTTCACAATTTCAATTTTGAGGAGAATTGCTTTCATATATTTAAATGCAAAAGAACTAAAAACAAGTTGTTTGGACATGCAAAGATTATTCAGATTATGAATGCTGAACAGTATTTTGGCGAGAGTTCAAAGAAAATGTCTGCAAAAAAGCTGCAAAATGTGAGTGTTAATTAAGGGTTGCAATCAAAGGTCCACAAATAACACCTGCTGTCCAGAGATCAGAGTATGCGTTCCTATTAGGCGTTCTCGTTAGGCGAAATGTGGGCATTCTCATGAGGCAAAATGTTCCGGCACTACACTTTTAAGGTTTTTCTTTTTTGATTTCGAATTTGATTGAAACTTGCCTGTGATTTAATTTCCAATTTGTTCATAATTGAATAAGGACATTAATTCATAGCCGCTGCATTTCGTAATAAAGACGGTTGATGTTCAAACTATCGTGGGTTCATGGAACGATAGGAGAATACATATTTCACAGTGAGAAAGAAAGACAAAGTTTAAAGTTGAAATCAACTACCGTAAGGCTGTGCCAAATATGCCAAATATTTCCCAAGACAATGTGGATGTCTTGAGAAGTTGAGGAAAATGTCTTGTGATGTTATTGTGCATATCAGCTGTTCAGCTGCCTTGAAAAATTATATTGACACATTTACATTTAGGCCGTATGTTCTTGTTTCTTTTAAGGTCCTTGCCAATTTTTGACAGGCGTACACAGATTGTGATCAGTTTAATTCTCAATTCAGCGCATGCCAATTTTAAACAGGTTGCGCGCTCACTGTTCCTGATTGGCTGATGCAATGTACGACTGAAACAGGCAATTTTGACTGAAAACATGGAAACTTGATCGGCGGCATTTGGAATGTATTCTACTATTCCATCAAATCCACGTTTGACTTATCGCATACTAAATTATTTGAAAATGTACAGCCCCAAAATCCATCAATTGGCATTGCGGACAATGTATGTACTAGAAATAATGTTGCAGTTTGCCTTTAATTCTGACTGTCTTTGATTTTCCTTTTTTTGGGGGGGGGGGGGATGAGAGAATTTAGCTCCGGCTGAAAGCTGCCTCCTTAGTGGCAAGCAGGAAGCACATTGAGCATAGATGTGAAGTTAAAGTCTTCTCCATACTAAAACTAAAAAAAAACCAAACTATAAAAGCTTTACAAGAGAATGAGAAATGTTCACTGCCCAAGGTAGCCACTTGGGAATAGCATCCATTTGCAAATGCGAAAGTGGCAGAAGTCTACGGTCGTCTTTTTACTGCAGGACGTTCGTGATTGACGTACGGTACGGTGTATGCAACGTCAAATTTAATGAAAGAAACTGTAAGCAGCTTAAGGGAAAAGCGCTGGCAAAAACAAACAAAAGTAATGGTAACGATAAGTTGCCTGCATCTGAAGTTGGCTGAAAATTTGATTTGCAAAAGCTTTGCGTGATAGCTGAAAAGATTTTGAGGGACAAATTAAAAATAAGGCAACACAGGCTGATCAATATACAAGAACATGAACATGTTTAATAGGGGCCAAATGGTCACATTTGTATCAAGTATAGGGCATGGACATGGCCTACGATTCAATTCAACTTTTGAAACAGAATTCAGCTTTGTGAATATGCAGAGAAGATAGCAGATTATATCAATTGTGTAGGCTATGGTATAAGAGTTAAGGTATAGAGCCAATGTATTTGGCTAGGTGCTACCTGTAGCACATACATGGTAGTCCTCTCTTGTTTACATGTTATACAGGTACATGTAGCTCTTGAATTTCTTGATATGTTTTGAAATTTAAACGGGAGTCTCCAGTAGCTACCGGTATTACAGGCATATACATGTAGTAGGTTTTCTGAAATTTCTGAAATAATGTACTTTATTATCAATTAATCTTTTTATTGCTTTACTTTTTTCAACTTTTATTTTGTGACTGACTTTTTAATTTCTTGCAAAATGACCAAAACAGAAATCAGTGCCAGTTTGTTGCTAAGTCTTCCGTACAAGTCTTGTACAGTACAACTTTAAATGAGTTTGCATGTGGGGAAAACAAAGGATTAAGAAAGTAGCACCGAGCACAATTATTTGTTTGCATTTTGGCATGAAGACACCGAGAAATAAGACACCGAGTCACAGTAAGATTTAGGTTTGCATGGTGGACTTTCAGCCAACCAGTCATAAAGTTTGTGGTACACATTAATGTACTGGTAGCTTGTGTAGCAGTGTGTTATGCGAGAACAAAGGGTGGGCAATTTTTGTACCACTTTTGAGAGCCCTATGACGGCCACACCCTGTGGGTACCCCTGCGTGAGTGTCAGGGGGGCGTCAACAGCAATCTGTATGTCTCTCCCATTGGTCGCCCCAAACTCTCGTTCTTACCGTTGAGGACATTATAAGCGTACATCATGCTACCACAAACTTCATGACTTACATTAGTTCAGTGGTTTATTACACAACGAAATTAAGTACAATTGTTGTTAACTGCATGCATTTTGCTTTGTATCCCTTTCCCTATTCCACTCCCACATTGTCATCCACCACAGCCTGTTGCCTTTTTGACTGATGAGGGTGAGTTCAAAGAAAAAAAATGGAGAAAAAAAATTGGAAAATTCACAGATTTTGCCTAATTAACACTTATTTTTTTTCTTTCCGTTTTTGGCTAAATCATAGAGTGACTAATACACTTACTAACAATATCTGTCTCGTGCATGCGCATGCATTTGTAGAATGCTGCACAGTCTTCCGTTGCCTGTAGTTATAGTGCAGTAATCTTCTGTTAAAAGCTTCTTTTTTTTCTCTCTCTCTTTTTGTTTAATCTTTTTTTTGTGGAAGATCTGCTACTTCCTCCTTAAGTGCTTCCTCCCCTGCCTCTCAATTTCTTAATGCATTCGAAAAGATGTTTTAGAGAGTTATTTTTAACCCTTTCTAAAATCAAGGGGCTGGATTGAAATCTCTGTAAATGGTGCTACATGTACTTATTGATGAGGATAAAATGTATTATGAATGTGTAGCACACTTCAGTTGTTTTGATTCATTGTGTTGGGGGAATGAAAATCAGCCAATTTAAAAAAAAAATCAAACAATTTTTCTCTTTAATTCCCCCAACCCCCACCTAAAAAAACCCCTCAAAAACGGGCAAAGAAAAAATCAAAATTACAGATTTTTTTTTTTTTTTTTTTAAATTTTAAAAACTTAAATCCGAAGAAAATATTCTCAAATTTAAGCTGGGTTTAAAAAAAATGCAAAAACCAAAACCAAATACTTTTTTGTTTTTTACAGGAAAATGTAAATTAAGAATCTTTTTATTCTATTTTATTTATTTTTGCCACTAACAAATTCATTCCAATATTACTACTTTTTCTGTGAAACAGAAAGAATATTTTTTGGGTCAATATATTTAATGATCAAGTCTACAAAGAAGCTTTTATAAAACCTTTCACTGTGGATTTCCTTGAGAAAATTTTTTTTTCTGTATGAATGGAGAATGGGCTTTTAACTTCCAAAGAGTTTTCCAAAGAATAAGCGTACGCACTTCACAAATGACTTCACAAATGACACACTAATGCATGCATTGTAATGTCTGTTTGTTTGTTTGTTTCATTGTGTGTTGTCTGTCTAATTAACATGAGCGCTTACCCGAAAAAATAATTCTTCCTGTTTTCACTTCTTCTTCACTGACATAAAATATGGGGGGGGGGGGGGATCGTCTTGAAGACATTTCTCCTAAGATGCCAACTTCTTTTCCTGCTATATCTAAAGCAGTTCATTCAAATAGATACTGGTATTTGATCACTTGCAAATTCAGTACGCTGGTTCAGTTGGTGGGGGGGGGGGGGGATGGAGAACAAATTACATATATCTTTGACATTTGCAAGAGAACGATTCTTCAAAAATCAAGCAATCTTCAGTCGCCGAGATTATCGAATCATCAATCCGGTTTTATTTTTAGCAGTTTTATTTTTGAACACCTGGAAAATAATATTCCAGCAAAATTGAAGTTGTTCAAGGTTGGAGTTGGCATCCATGGTTTGTGCTAATAGGTTTTTTCTGTCTCTGTTTGTTTAATTTCAGTCTTTTTCTCCGGGTCGTAGGCCTTCATTCTACCTGTTCTCTTAACATTTTGCTGACGTTCGCTTTGTCTGCTTTTTTAACAAAAGTTCTGTATTCATTTCATTCATAATTGTTACATATTCGCTTGTTTTGATGTGAAAATTGTTTCATTTTCAAAGCTTCGTTTTTCTTCACAAACACGTTTTTTAAAGTGCTATTAAACAAATTTATGCAATTTAATTTTTTCTTTTTTTTCCTTCTGTTCTTACAGCTGCTTAATAACTCTGACAAGACAGGCCAGTCCCCTCCTCTGCCAGTTTCAAGCCCTGTACAGTCCCCTGAGATGCCCCTCCCAAATGGGAGCCCAACGGCTTCACAGACCCCTACCACTTCTCAGATAACCCAGCCCCCTTCTCGTGCGACTCCACCCCCCACTCCTCCATTGGAAACTGCCCCAGCCCATACTTCCCCAGCCCAGATTTCCCCAGCTCAATCCCCACAACCCCAGACTACATTGTCACCGACCTCCCCGCCACGCCTGAAATCTCCACTCCGGACTTCCCCACCCCTTACTTCCCCTCTCCTAACTTCCCCACCCCCGGGCTCTCCACCCTTAGCTACTACCCCACCCCGACAATCCCCGAGTCCGGGTCCACCTACCCCGGCGAACTCCATCGATGAGCCTAACAACGGCTCAAAATCATCTTCCGTAAGGATCAACTCTGAAGAGGCAGCTGTCAAGGATGCAGACAAGAAGAGTGAAGCGGATAACAAGACAGATGATGGAGATAAGATAGAGGAAAACGCTGATAAAGATGGAGGCGATAATTCTGCGGTCAAGGAGAATGACGCTGCTGCCAGTGTTGACAACAAAGATGTTGCAGCAGATGAGGTCGATGCTGAAACAGGCGGGGCTTATGATGACAATCACCCAGCTGATGCAGATGATACTCCACAGCCCGAGGAACACGTTGCAGATGATGACCATCAGTTTAAGGAAGAAGATTCATCCAAAGTGCAAGGAGCTGCTGACAAGGCAGAAGGACCAGGGAGTCATTGTGAGGATGAACCTCACAGAGATAAGGAGGATGCTGGTCAAGGAATAAATGAAGATGCTGAGAAACAAGAACCAGGAAAACAAAATGAGCTCATTTCTGAAGACGAAAAACAGTCACCTGAGGATCCAAAAGAAGAGGAAAAACCTAACGAAACCAAGCAAGATCAGGGACAGGCTCAAAACACCAACAACATCGCTACAGATTTAGAGATAGAAGCAGAGAAAGAAAAAGAGAGTAGTTCAGAGGAGAAGCATCAGTTATTTAAGGAGCCAATAGAAGAGAAATCTGACAAGCCTGAGCCAGATCAGGAACCTGCTCCAAATGCCAACAGTAATAGTCAAGAGTCTGAGATGCTAGAAGCAGGGAACAAAAAAGAGAATTCTGAAGAGAAGCCACAGACATTTGAAGAGCCAATTGAAGGGGAGAAACATAATGATCCACAGGATATCATCGATAATGAGAGTCCACCAGAGAATCGTAACAAAGATGAAAATGAGAATCAACAACCCATTGATCCTGATAGTATCAAGGAAAGTGAATCTCCTCCAGAGAATCCAAATGAAGTTGAGGAGCCTTCAGCAATGACAACTGATGAAAATAAGAATCAAGAGCCTATTGATCCTGAGAACACTAAAGACACTGAACCTCCTCAAGGGGACCAAAATCAAGATGAGGTCGCTCCTTCCATGATGACTGAAGACAAGAAGAATCAAGAGCCCAATGATCCAAAGGATACCAAAGACAATGAATCTCTTTTAGAGAATCAAAAGGAAGATAAGGTTGCCCCTTTGATGACTGGTGAAACCAAGAATGGAGAGTCCAATGATCTCAGGGATACCAAAGATGGTGAGCCTTCTTCAGAGAACCCAAACAAAAATGATGATGCTTCTTTGACAACGGCCAATAAAAATGAGGATCAGGAGTCTACTGCTCCTGACAGCACCAAAGACACTGAACCTCCAGAGAAACAAAACGAAGATGAGGCTGCTCCTACGATGATGACTGATGAAAATGAGAATCGAGAGTCTAATGATCCGAAGGACTTCAACGACAATGAATCTCCACCAGAGAACCCAAATGAAGATGAGGCTCCCCTGGCGACCGATGAAAACGAGAATCAAGCAGAGGATCAGGAACCGGCTCAGAACGTCAACGGAGACGATTCAGATGATTCCCCAGCTCGGAGGGTGGACTCCGGCAAGGAGATGGATTCCGGCATCAAGTCAGAGGAGGACCAGCCCCTGCAGAACGGTGACTCGGACAGGTCCACCCCACGCACGTACACGCCCACCCCGCCCAAATCGCCTCGAAAGAGTCACTCGCGGCCGCGGCCAACCTCGCGATGTGCATCCGCCCAGAAGCCCGCTGAAAACGGCATCGCGACAGCTACTACATAAATTATGACATTGTTACACTGAGCGGAAAAACAAAACTTGTGAGACATGTGTATGCATTACAGCACTCTTTGCTTAACAATTTGGTTGTGACAGAAGGCCAAAGAATATTAAAGAGATGTAAAGTAAAAGCATGTTGCAGAACAAATCACGATTGCAGTTGCACTTTCCAATAGAGATCTATATCCGTGGAAATGGTGAAATTTTTGCACTGTATTCACGAATGTATTCATGCACTCGATGTTACAATGTCATAATGAATGTAGCTGGTGTATTTCAGCGAGCCATTGAGTTATTACTGTTCAATGTTTTTGCATTTTTATGTACATAATACACAACTTATAACATATATATATTCATTTACATAGTTTTAAGGAAAAATGTTTTCATAATTTTGTTCTTTTGGCTGAAAGTGACCAACATCATACACTTGGGAAAGCCATGACGCTGAAAATGTCTGGAGCTGAATTTTCATCATTTCTTAATTGTTTGTACAAAATATGTTTATGATTACTTGAATGTATGGTTTAACTAGCATGTCAGGATCGAGTGAGAATATGCGACATTGAAAAAAAGTTAATCTGCAAAACTTGGCATAATTTTACAATCTTTAGAAGGCATTAGGGTGGACAGTACCCTCAACATTTTTCTTACATGTCAAATTGTTTTCAAAAAGCCAGGGACTCGATTGTTAGCTTTCACATGTTTAAATATCAACAGAAAGCTGCACTGTGTACAATGTATTCAATAAGCAAACTATTTTAATGAACATAGTGTAAATATTATGAAATGGTTGATTTAAAAATGTTATTTTAACATTAGTTAGTACTCACAGCATTTAAAGGTACAATATTATTGTTTAATTGTGCATCTGGCCGTCCATACGCCGTCCATACACCGTTATGCGCTTACGAAAAAAATACCGTTGTTATCTGTTTAAATTTGTTAAGATTTTGCCCTTACGCACCGTCCATAAATTCGGTTGTACCTACTCATATTATATGTGAGTTGAAGCTCTGGTCTAATCACATTTTGCATTTTTGAGATTGCTTTTTAACTTAAAACAGAATGGAACGATCCATTAGGCCCCGCCCACTGCATATCACTGCTGTGATTGGTCAATAATACCACGGGGCGGAGCTTGTTAAAATGGATCGGTATGTTATTATACTCTGCAAGCTTTTTTTTTCTGTGTTAAAACAGGTCTCATTCAGATGCACGTGCCTTATATAAATTTAAAAAAGTTCATGTTTTGCACAGGATGTATGTGTGTGCTCAAAGTTGTAGACTTGATAACTTTATTGACGGTGACCATGTTTGTTTATTGTTGGGGAGATCGGCACTGAGTTGTGTGGACTTTCTGCTGTCCTCACAGCGTCTTCGGTCCCCACAATAACTATCACTCATCGTGCGGTCCCCGCAACTATGAAACAAGTATGTTTGCACTGTGGAAACAAATGTCTTTCTAAAAACAAATGTCATGTAAGACTGTTCTTGTGTGTAATTGTGTTCACCATGGAGGAAGTATCAGTGTGTATAGTGTATAGTGTTTGACAGAAAAGCAATTCCAGGCCATGATTTCATTAGGAAGACACCGATTCCAACTACTGTGTATTGTGAAAACCGCGCATTGCTGTGATTTTCCTGTAATCACTGCGTAATGATTTAATGCCGAGGCCAGCGCAGCGTTCTTAAAAAGCAGTTGTTTTTCGATTTCAGTGTGTATATGTGCATGTATATTCACTTGATGCGTCATTCTAGATTCATGCTTCATTTGAAAATTTAATTATATACCACCTTACCTTGAAAGCACTGAGACCAAAGCATATTGAAAATGTTTAGACATTATTATTATTATTATTTTGTTGTTTCTTATTTTCCACACTGTTCCTTTGAGTTGGAGTTTTTGAACAGTTGTTGTTGTGTTGTGGCTTTCAAAATTTGTCATTCTGCTATTTTATTTTGTACATCATAATCATCACTATTCATAGTTGTGCTACAGCTATAGCATTAATACTTGTTAATTTAAACAATTATCAGCATTGTGTTACAACTTTTAGGAGCATTTCTGAATCGATTACGTTTTAAAGAAATATTAACGGTGTATATTTCAAGCATTAATTCGTGACATTAAAAATTGTACTTTGTGTTTTGCACTCAGGAAGTTATAAAAAAAAGTGCTCATATTATTGATTCAATGTTTGAGATTCAGTTCTGTGCTATAACATGATCTAGTTTTTGTATTCAATGAAGTGGAATATATTATTCTTTCACACAAAATAATATGCACTAGCTATCAGGGCACATATGCAAACTATGTTGTATACTATATTACTGTTATAATGTGAATATTAAAAAAAATGTTATCTTAAGGAGTGCGTCAAAACTCTGCTTACAACATTTTGCATGATTCTATCGGAACAAAATGATCCTACTTGGAACAGCCTGGAACGAAGAGCTCCTGTTGGAGAACATTGTTTTGACTTTGCACATAATGTGTTTACTTTGGGAACCAGGCTTTGAACTCGAAGTTAACACATTGAGAAACGTATTGAAACGTACGCACTGTGTGTGAAGTGTGGAGTTTTGAGATGCTTCCCCGTAATTAGAAGTCTGAGTTTATTTATTTACATGTCAAGTTAATTTCAAATCATATTTTACTTGAACATTTGCAAACACTTGTTTGTTAATTGCCGTCAGTTCTGAAATACTTTACCTTTCCCCCCTGATTCTCTATCTATGAATCAATTCACTAAACTGCTGAAAAGTATGGTCTTTGATTTTAAGTCAATTAAGTGAAATTTCTTCCTGTTAAAAGCATTTAGCATTTAAACTTGCAGAAAAAGCTTTAGTATTAACAGTGGGAATGTCATGTACATGTAAATTAAAATCTGTGATTATTCCCATGTGCATAATTAAAACGAAATACAAAGAAATATATATTTTTGGTCATAAGTTTAAAGTTATTGATCTTCCAGAATTGTTCCAACTTGCCATTTTATACTGGGAAAATAGTTCAGATGATTTACTTGGAAAATGGTGGCTGATTAATGAGATTAATTAATATTGTGGCTAGTCAGGTATCCCAGTCTGAGTTGTTCAACTGTAAGCAGGTTTAAGATTGGACACACAACCAATGCAGGTCCCGGATGTATTTGTTTTTCTTGTTTTAATTATTAATTTGTACTTTTAAGGCCATGTATTAGGTGAAAGAAAATCACATCAAAGTATAAGCATCAGCATTGTTACTGGTCCGTATTGTGTTGTTAAAAGCACCCACCTGCATTCGTGGATTCGGAGTTCAGTTCGTGCCAGAATCATACAGTTAATGTTTTGTTTGAAATATCAGAAAAATGCGTGAAGATGTTTTGTTGAAACATTAAATGTGAACTGTAAACTTATTGTAACATAGTGGAGAGGAATAAAATACTGTGAAAACATTTTTTTCTGCGTTTTTTTAAGATTTTGTATCGGTGGTTTGTTTTTAGAATTTATAATGCACTTGCTGGATTTGGGTAACAACCGTGCCCGCAACTTAGAACATGGAGGTATAGCCTCATGCTTATATTAGAAGCAGCAAGAAAAGGGGACAATTCAAGCTGTTCAAAACTTTATAAAGTGTTTTTCACATTTTAATGCCATATGTGAAGTGGAAATCAGGAAATCAGCTGATAACGAGGAAGGATGCTTGAACCGTATAGATGTGTTCGGCTTTTACCAGCCAAGCCGAAATTCAACAATTTACTTGACGCGCATTATTTTGTTGACTACATGTAATTGACTTTTATGCATGCCCGTATTGCGAGTTTTAAGTGTATTCAAATGAAATATAGTCCAAGAAAATGTCCCCCAAATATACTGTATTCACGTTTATATAACCGGGGTACACGTGTGAAATTTGAACGGATAATTAATCACATCGCGCATCAGATGATTATTTTGGTCAGTTGGACTCCACCGTCTTTATAGAGCTGCATGACGTGATGTGTCCAGACAGATTTTGCTCATTTCCGATTCGACAAGATTTTGCAATTTTCAAGTTTAGCACCGTGTTTTACATTTAGGCCTATGCCCGCACTATTTGTAGCGTGGAGATGTCTTCACCGTTGAGTTGACAGCGAGTTGCTTTATCCCGGCAGTAACCAGCTTGTTACCATGGAGACACTACATCATGCATGGCGAGCTCCGCGCGCTCTTCCATTTAATTTCATGTTTAGCTGGCAAAAATATGCTTGACTTGATAATGCGGCTAGTACTGCATACGTACGTCCCTGTCGCATATAATTACGACAGGTGGATCAAAATTTGCATCCGAAAACGTGCGGGAAGCCTCGGAAGAACCACAATTCCATTTTGCTTTGCGTTGTGATCGATCGACGCAGTAGCGAGTAAAAGGTCGGGGCCCGGGAAGGGGCCTCTGAACTTTTGAAATTTAAAGGCGGCGGGTGGGCTCGGATTGGTGCATGGAGGTGTCCCAACAATTTTTTTTTTCATTTTGAAGTGTCTCAAAAAAAGTAAACTTAGTGAGGAAAAATACCAAAGAATGCGGCCTGGCCGCAATGTTTCTTCTTGCTATTGTATCCCGTATAGTCTGTCTGACCGTGTGGCACCCTTTGAACTTAAGCTTGAAGACTTGTCAACCAGCTTCCTCGATCCCTTTCGATCCTCAGACTTTCGCAGGGACGGTCACTCAGCGTTAGGCCTGTCCACTCTGAGATGTTGTCCTTCCACTTCTTTCTCTGCCTGCCTCTCTTTCTTCCTCCTTGTACAGTGCCTTGCAGGATCGCCTTAGCAAGTCCTGATGATCGTGAAATGTGCCCATACCACTTCAGTTTGCGCTTTTTCACAGTGGTCAGGAGATATTCGTAGGATCCTATAACTTCACGTGTTTTTCAGATCCGTATACGAAACACGGCCGTCTGAGTAAAGTCATTATACCCAAAGCCATGAGCGTGAAACATAATCAACACTGCTAGGTTGGCGGCGGTTCGAGTCCCACCTAGCCTGAAATTTTACATTAACTCTTTACCCCCAGCAGTGAATGTTCTTTCTTTAATTGTATTCAATCAAGTCGTTACGATCAGTTTCTGATTCACGTTTCTGGATAATTATTTTACCATCGTACGCAAGCGTATTATAATTAGTTGAGAAGGCTTACTAAATCTATCGGTCTCGTAGATAGAAAGCTCGGGAAATATTCCACATGACTGACTCCCCAGGGGCCAGTGAAAAATAAGCTCAATATCAGACCCCTTTGTAATAATCATGGATTCGGCTTTGCATAGGGACTGGCTTGTGTCAACTTTGATGTCGACTCCCCGCGCTCCCAAAATAAAAGGGAAAGTGTTTTGCGGCACCGCATGTATGAAACTTTAGAATTTCTACGAAGCGACACATGAGGGCGCCATTGACATTTAATATGGGAGAAACATGGCGCAGGGACCGGGACCTCCGAGGTACGTCGAATTCACTACATAAACATGCTTTTGATTTTGCATCACGTTCAACGATTCAGCTTTAAACGAATTTGGATGAATGTTCTTGCCTTTGTTTAACCATGGGGGTAGTTTAACATGATTTTCCAATGCTGAATGTGAAGGTTAGGGGAATTCAAAGTCATGAAAGTTTGGGAATGCGTTCAGCATGTTCAGTGCCGTAATTGCATGGTCGCGGCGTTGGTTAGTGAGCTTGTCGGTTGAGGCCGCTACCCCTCCCCCTCCCCATACCAATTGTTCAATAAAAAGGCCCTCATCCTCCTCTTTTTGAACTCCCCCCCCCCCCCGATGATCAACTATTGGTTTTTTTTACCCCCTTAAATTTGACCAGCTGTCTATTCGACTAACGTTATTTATCAGTATCATTGTTATGATATGATGCATTCTTTCTCTGTTTTGAAATGATTTTTTTTTTGGTCTGTAATTTTTTTCCTCCCAGGTTATGGTGATTACAACACCCCTCCTCAACAAGCTGCATGACATAACCAGCATGACCAGCATGACCAGTCTGGAACTTACCTACCAGACAAGACCAAATGGTTTCAGCTTTTGATGAGAAAATATACATTGGAAAAACAAGCTGGCAAAATGCCAAGATATTCAAGGTCAAGGTCGCCAAGACATCGCAGTCGAAGGTAAGAAAACGGTATAAGTCAAAAGCCATCACTTGCAGATTTTAAGAATCAGTGAAACCAAAAAATCATCACTAACACTATTATATTTTTTGCATATGCTGAGTTGACCTGTCGCCACAAAATGATATCACATCCGAGCAGCTCAGAAAGGAAATAATAACACGTTTGTCTTTTTATGCAGATCTTATACGAGCAGCAACAGCAGGTCCAGGTCTAGATCCAGGTCAAGATCTAGGTCAAGATCCAGGTCACCTCTGAGAAGTTATCCAAAGTATGCCAGGAAGATCACTAGTGGGGGCTCCTATTCCCGACTCCCACCAAGGAAAGACATTGTGTAAGTCTTACATGTAGCGCAAAACATTTAGTGGAAAATTTGGGTTGTATAGCATTTTCAGCACAGAATGGTAATCATACAATATACACGCAAAATTCAGTGTTTTAATAGCCTTATGGGGATAATTCCTGAAGATGGCATATTGACATGCCTTACAAGTTGAGTCCTCAGATGCTGTGCACTGCAGGTCCTTGGACGCATTGTATCCCTATGGGCAGATAAAAACTCCAACTATAGAGACTTAGAATTTGAGTTTTGCCAGTGCAAAGAATCACAATTCGAGAAACTGAGAATGGATTCCAGAAATGAATCCCATTATTGTCTTTATATGCAGATCATATTCCAGCAGTGCCAGCTCACGATCCAGTTCCAGATCCAGTTCCGGATCCAGGTCCGGATCCAGTTCCAGATCCAGTTCCAGTTCCAGATCCAGTTCCAGTTCCAGATCCAGTTCAAGATCCAGTTCCAGATCCAGTTCCAGGTCCAGTTCCAGGTCCAGTTCCACATCCAGATCCAGATCCAGTTCAACATCCAGGTCACCTCTGAGAGGTATCCGCAAATACCACCCTCATGGCAAGAAGACCACTAGGGGGTGCTCATATTCCCGATCCCCACCAAGGAAGGACCGTGGGTCAAGCTATAAGAGTTCCTCCTCAAAGCAGCGAGGAGGCAGAGGCTCACACTCTTACGCCCCTGAGAAACGTCACTACAGTGGATCAACAAGCAAGGCCAAGTCCAGGTCTCAGTCACCATCTCTCCGAAATGAGAGATACAGGTCGCCCAAGAGATCACCTCAGCAAGGTGGGCGGGAGGCCAGCGACCAACAAAATGAAACTGGTAATTACGGACAGAAGGAGCGGGCTGGCTCCTGCTCAGGCTTTCAAGATGGCGCGAGCCAGTTACAGCAAAACAGCCAAATTAGCAACACTGAAGGGCCTCCACATCTTCCTCACCATAACGTATGCAGAGAAGAGTATGGAAAAGGAGCTCGGGCACAAGACCAGTTACCTTTGACCTCCCAAGATGTTGGGGTCTGTGATAGGGACAGTAGTAAAACAGGGAGCATCCAATCAAAGTTTGCGCATAGCCAGTCTTTGGAGAGCTCCTCTAAGGACAGGTACAAGGAGAACGAAACGGCGAAATCTGAAGCTGTATGTCCAGATGATCAGCGCTTCTCTCCCAAGCCTGCCCAATGCAGTAAATCACCCGTTAACCATAAGATCTTCAAACCTATAGAAGAATACTATCAAGGTCAGGAGACGTACGTCCAGCTGGATGCTTCAGGTAAGGGCTACAAACCAGCCATGCCAGCCGAAACCATGAACGTCAAGCTTGCCCCTGCTCCGATCATCAGACCTATATTTGACCCCTTTTCAGTAAAGATACCCCGCAGTAAGGATGAGGGCGTGAAGGGGATATTTGACCGGCCGGAGCTGAAGGCACGTTTTGCTCGATTGCAGCTGCCTCCAGCAAAGGCCCAAAACTTTATCGAAAGACTAGAGCCTCTTATATTTGGCTTTGACTTTGAACCTAAACGGGATATGCAACTGGACTCCAAAGTTGGCCCAATGGGTCTAGGCAGCAAATGCCCAGCTCAGCCTTCAACGTTCCAGGTCAACCCTCTTGATCTGTTTGGACCACCCAAGGAAGTCCAGCCGCACCCAGACTTTAACCATTCAACAATGTTCATCCAGGACACTTCCCCTGTCATGGAGGACATGCCTCAGACTCCGGTCTCCTACCAGAACCCGCCAGATAACTTGGCAGGCATCAAGGGACCACATGACATGAGGGATGATCTAGATTCACGCCAGAAGCAAATGGAGCAACAGGACCCGCAAGGGCAAATGAGAAGCTTGTCCTGCTCCCGTTCCCGGTCCCGATCCCAATCCAGGTCAAGCAGGATGAGTGAAGTGTTCAGGAAACACTCACGATCCCGTTCGCGATCCCAATCAAGGTCAAGGAGGATGACTCAAAGGTCCAGGAAACACTCGGGCTCCAGTTCCCATTCCCAATCCTCATCAAGCAGGACGAGTCGAATGTCATGCGATTACTCACGCTCAACTTCCCGATCCACTTCCAGGTCAAGCAGGATGAGTGGAAAGCCGAGGGAGCAGTCATGCTCCCGTTCTCGGTCCCGATCCAGGTCAAGAAGGACGAGTGGAATGTCCAGCGACCACTCACCCTCTCACTCACCAGTGCAAGGGTATAAAACATCTCCATATCGTCATCGGTGCTCTCGATCCCCTGACCAATCTGAGGACAAGTGTTCCAGGGACCGCATACCTGTTAAAGAGCAGCTCAGAAACATCTCCAAAGGATCTAAAGACGGCTCGTTCTCTGTTGGCAATCAAGGCGGGAAGTCACTCAAAGGGAAAAAGAAACCGTTATTTTACTATGTGAGTTGACCCGTTTTTTTTTAAAAGAATGGTTGTTTGTATTTTAAGGTGTACTGCTTATCAGCACTATATCATGGCGTACGTGGATGTGCTAACGGTTGTGTGTGCAATGAAATTTTAATTGTTATGGCACTGATTTAAGAAATGTTTCCTCTGGGGTTAAGCATGCATTTGCTGTGTTTACTGCTTACGGTCTCTATGAAATAGATGGAGGCTCGGTAAGCACAAAACCGGCTGTTAAGCAGTGCTATGAAACTGGGCACAGGTAATGAAAGAAAACTGAAGCGTAAGCAACTCTTTGAAGGTAATCTTGATAGAGTAGCGCAGAGTGCAGAGGAATGTAAAATGATAATAAACCCTCCCACTTTTGAAGTTTTCTATTTATATTGTAATCACTTTCTTTTCACAGCACCACCTCGTGGACGACCGTTTCAAGTCACCTGACCAAGATTCAGTGGAAATTGTGGAATTCCATGGCAAGAACCGCGGGGCGATGTTTGGGTCGGCGTGCGGTACCTTCCGCGGAGGACGGGGACACTTAGGCAAGATGCACATCCCGGGCTACCATCGCAGCCCAGACCGCCAGGAAGACTGTTCCAAGTCACCTGATGTAGAAGACTGGTCCAAGTCACCTGACCAGGAAGAATATTCCAAGTCACCTGACTGCGTCTCAATTGAAGGTGACGGCTACAAGGACCTGACCGGTCAGTACCGTGGTGCGATGCAGGGTACCTACCGTGACGGACGGGGACGGGGCTACTTAGGAAAGGACTACATCCCAGGCTACGACTGTGGATATAATCCTGGCAACAATCGTGGCATGAGGGGAACATACAACCCAAGAGGTGGGCGGGGCTCCATTGGTAGTGCCAGAGGTGGTGGAGGTCCAGCATCGACCCGTGGCCTGGTAGGCAAGGAGAAAGGGGACACTAAGCAAGGGAAAGGCAAGAAAGGCAAGAAAGGCAAGAAAGGAAAGAAGGTGGCCAAGCGTGACCAGGAAATAAAGAAGGTAGGAATTAAATTGTGCGTACTTGATAGTTTTGTTTGGCTGAAGTGAATGTTGCTGCCTCATGCTCTGCCTTACACTGCATTTCCCACTGAAAAGGCAAAAAATGTTGTTTTGGCAGGATAAGCATGTTGCAGTTTGTGACCACTTATTCAATGTTTGGTATCGCGCATGTCAGGGAAAAGCAACTAAAAGCACTGTACCACAATGAGATTGTAAACTACACTTGGCCCAATGAGCAGGGTGATAATGAGTCGCGAGCTTTATAAATATGTCTAAACTACAGTATAGATTTGAAGCACAAACTTTATTTCGATTTCTTCATTTTCAGACTGCACAACAGAGAGCAGCTAGGCAACTGAGAAAGAAGAAAGCAAAGGAAAAGAAGAAAGCAAAGCAAGCTCAGCGAGCAAAACAAGGAAAGAACGTTAAGAAAGGAAAGAACGTCAAGAAAGCAAAGAATGTTAAGAAGAACCCCGGTGGGCCAGCATCAGGGCAGGCGGGGAGGAACAATCAGTGCAATGTTATTAACCAGACCTTTGCTGATGTCAAGATGCTACCACTGAGCCTTCTACCCATGCCAAACATTGCACCCATACCGAACCTTGGAATCAGCTCCATCTTAAATCAGCCACAAGTCTTGCCACCGTTTATGTTTAATCCCCTTCTCTCTCTTATGAGGGGACTTCAGAAGTAACAGGATTTACTTGTGACTGGACCATTGTGGACTGTACATTTGTAATTGTTTTTACTTTTCATTCGCTTCACTTCTAAATTTTCATTTACAAGTCTAAATCTATGCTGCATGGCATTGAGAAATGGGTCAATATTGCTACATGTATACATCATTTTTGCTTGACACTGTATTTCGCAGCTTTTATTTCAAACTTTTGTACCATTTTCAACTATTTGCAAGATTCTGCTGTCAAATTTAAATATTTCACTTTTTGGTTATCAAGCGATCAACAAACACTTTTATGACAGCTACAGTATTTTTTTTTATCCCTGGACTCCCATGGAGACTAAAAAAGATGCTTAATTTGTTGTATACACAGTGAAATCTCGGTAAGTCAAAACCTGCTAACTCCAAAACCCTTCTAACTCGAAGTAAAAACTCACTCCCGTCAATTGTTGTTGAATAGAAAATCCACTTGCTAACTCAAAACTCTGATTAACTCAAAATTTGAGCCCATTCCCCTGAGCTTTCACTTATCGAGATTTCACTGCATGTGTATACACCAGACAAATACCTTTACATCTGTAATCGTTTAAAATACCTCTCAGTTTTAGGAGGTGCAGCTAGGCCTTGGGTCTTCAAAATAGGGTCGGAGCAAAAACAAAAGAAATACTGGCCAAGCCCATGTTTATTCCCTTATGCATATTCAATTCATGTATTGCATTTGGTGTCGAGTGCAATTTTGTTTAGTAGTACTGTAATGAGTGAACTATACTTGTAGAAATATAACCATGTTACTGTGTTGCAGAAAATGTGTTTGTGTTGCACTGCTTTGATTGTCATACAGCCTGGTCTATCATGGGGTGCAGAAATCATATTTAAGGCCTAGTAAAAAGAAGTTCAGCGTCCCCATCCGCTTCCTTTCAAGGAGGCCGCCTACTTTTTTTTCCTTTTTTTTAATTGGGAAAAAAAAGAAAAATGTTAAATTTCAAACAGTGACATCATTTTGGCCTCTTTGTTTGTTGCATTTAGCCCGTATAAAGTTGGTATTTCATTTCCTGAGTCTTAGTGGCGGCTCTTTAAAAAAAAGCTGACGGCCACATGAAAAATAGCCCGGCTGGTCGTTCTGGAAAATGGGTCAGACGGCCGTTTTGGAAAAAAGAGGGCCTCCTTCCTTTTTTCCCAAAATTGAAGGCAGGACGCTAAACATGTTTGTTTTATTTGGCCTTGGTTGAGTTTGTTCCCCACATATGTAACAGGAGTAAGAGAGAGAAAACACATTGTAGAGAATGTGTTCTAAAATTATAGTATAAAGCTAAAAAAAAAATGTGCGTAGTTCAAACACAAAAAAACAGAACTCCCTTCGCCCTAGGCGTCCCTATGATATGGATACATCGATGATATCGGCACGTATACATGATGGTCGTACTGGTTCGGCACGTGAGTGTCTGGCAGGATTATGCTCATTTTTAAAAGCAACATCCAAGTATTTTGCAAGCAAATTTAAAAAAAAATTGAGCTTCTGAAGTTCTGAAGTTGGTTTCAATTTCCCTCCGGCCCCCCCCCCCCCCCAAAAAAAACGTGCAAGGCACGGGCACGGCCGTGCATGCTGCGCCGCCAACAATATACGCCTAAAAAAGACGCCGGCACACAATCAAAAGTGGGGTTCATTTTTAGCATTATTTATAGCGATAGATCAGACTGAGTCCCCCCCCCCCCCATAAGCCGCTGTGATTCGGCGGCTTGGTCGGGCCAACATTCCGCGCGGCGTGGCTTTGCGCTTGCAGGTGAAACTTTGAATTTCTACGAAGCGACACATGAGGGCGCCGTTCAGATTTGACACGCGCTGTATCACAAACATGGCGCTCCTTCGGAGGTACGTACGTTTTTCAACTGAAAATGGTTTTTATTATTGGTACATACATGTAGCATATTGAATAACAAGGCTTAGAATTAATTTCATAGAATTTTCATGCTTTTTCTTAACATGTTTTGCCTTTGCTTTGCTGATGTAAACTGTAAAGATCAGGGGGAGTTCAACTTCAAGACAAACATGACAAAGTTGGAGAATCTGCTGACACTTTGACAGTGCATGCCCCATCATGGGGCCCGGGGGGGGGGGGGGGGGCGGAATGGGGACTGGGGGGGGGGGGGGGGCGAAGTCCTCCATAACTACCCCACCTGGGTTAAACCCCCATGACCGGAACAAAGCAGCTGGCTGGGGGAGGTAGCTAGGGAGGGGAAAGAACAGAGGGGTAGCCACGTACAGCCAGCATGCACGCAAAGTTAAAACTCCTTTTTTTTTTAGCTCCAAGACCATAGCCATAGGCATAAGGTAAACCATCTAGGCTAGCTGTCTCTGCCCATTTCTCAAACCCTGGTTTTACTTTTGTCTCCATTTCACAGCAATTCAGTAAATTGAAATTTGTACCCCTCGCCATGATAACTTCATTACAAACTTCTTTTCGACCTGCTGCACAAAAGAGTTTGTTTTGACAGTTTCCATTATTTTCTCTGTTTTAAAATGATTTTCTTAGTGTTTACCTTCTTCACAGGTATGGCTGATTACACAATTATGTGACACCCCTCAAGCTGCTTGACATTCAACAATCCGGAACTTACAAGACGACAGGATTCCTGTTTTTGTTGAAGATTTATCTTGACAAAAAAAATCAAAATCTGGTAAAATGCCAAGATATTCAAGGTCACCAAGACATCGCCGCAGGAGGTAAGATGAAGGCATAGGTCAAAAGATCGCAACTTGCTGTTACTAGGAAAGAATGATATCCTCACTTTGTAAATGTTCAGCCCAACTGTGGAATTGTCCCAACTACACGGTACATGTATACATTGTAATTTGGACAATTCCAACTCACAAAAAAAGCTCTAGAACAAAAACCACTGGAATGAATGGGGCAATCTTGGTTTCATTTTTCTATTAAAAAGATTCTCCATGCATTGGTTTTTGGTTTGAGTCTCAGGGTAGTGGAAGTATGCAGTTCCTGTGTTTTTCTGAGAATGACCAATTAAACTAGACAAATTTCTTCTTGCTTCAACTGGTCAAACTGTTTGACCCTTTATTCTGTTTAATTCATTATTCTCTGTACATTAGTCGAAAGCATATTGCCTGTTATTCCCTGTACAAATATCAGTGAATGAATACAACTTAATACAATGTAGTGTAGGAGGGTTAACACATAAAATTGGTCCTGATTTTGGCGATTTGAGCCCAGTAAAAAGCGGTGCTCTATCTTGAAATGGTCATATTTAGAATGATCATTAATACACTAGATTTACTCAACTGCATCTTTGTCCCTTACAGAAATTGAAGAAATTTGTTTTCAACTAAATCCCACAAACTGAAGATGCAAATATGGGTTGTTGTAATTACTTGTGTAATGTTTGTACATAAAAATGTGATTTTTTTTCTGTTTTAAATTGACTTATTTCTCTGTCAAGATTGTCAAGATTTGGCTGACGTTGTGGCTGGAGTTGATGTACATGTAGATTGGCAAACTGGTGTACCGGTACATAACATGTAGATGTGATTGAACTTACACGTAAACGATCCACATGTACATGTTACTGTATGTACCAGCTTGAGATTGCCCTTCCCAATTCTGAAGCTGTCAATAGTCTTTGCCCAAGACAAGATTTTGGATTATGTTCCCAAGACTTACGTTGAGCTAGTCCCTCACTGGCCAACACGGGTAAGCTGCCTCGGCACTAGAGGGCGCTGTCCACAAAATGAATCAAACTCGGTTTTAGGAATCTTGGCACTTTGACCCAAGAACTTCCGAACATACCTCATGTGAGTTACATGTACATTCTTTGTAATAGATGCACTTGAGGTTAGGATTGGAATTTCTTGAGCCCTACCACGATTCACAAGACTGGATCAGTTTGAGTTTGGTGAAAGCGCCCTCTATCATGGTGGCGACTTGGCATGTTGCCATGAAGTGTCTGTGATTTGGGAACATAATCTATACCTAGTCTTGCGTCGATACTTGGTTTCCAAGAGAAGTTGAGTCCTATGGCACTGGGAATTCTGCAAAACCATGATGACTTAGAATATGGACTTCTGGCCAGATGCAGGCAGAGCAGCAAGCATGAGAATTGGATCCATTGATTATCTGTCAGCAGTTCGACCAAGGATGTCTCGGAAGGAACACTAGAACCGGGTACTGATTTCTTGAAGGGACGAAGAATGAAAGTCTGTATAAGGGCAAAAAGCAAAAGAAAAGTGAACAATTCAATCAGTTACGGTATGTGTCAAAAACACTTTATACCTTTAGTAGAATCTCATTTAAATAGTGAAGTGGCCCCCAAAAAACTGCACACGAATGTAAAGAAAATCCAATTTCAATTTGTCAACTCTTACAGTCATGGAATCATGAGAAATCTTGAAAGTTCACAATTTCTTTTGCTTTTTGTTAAACGAAATGCAGCTGTGAATACTTGTGTACGCATACGAGAATTTTGTACTTGCACGAGAATGGATTTGTGCGTGTTTGCAGCCCCTACTGTGTACTTTCTAGTGTGGATGCTGTACAATTCTTTTCAAATGGAGACGTGCAAAAATGGAGGTGCAAATCTGAAAAATGTTTGAATGCGAATGAACTTTGGAAGAATTCTGAAGCATTACTGACAACAAATACTTTCATCGCAGCTCTTTCTTTTGAGGGTGACTTGAGCCCAAAAGTGGATGGTTCTTGAACGAGGGACATGAAGGATAAACATCATGAATGCTGCAAGAGTGAAGATGCTTATGATGGGTATTATCAATGCACAGGACGGAAGGATGACAAGTGTTTTTGTACCATGGATTAAAGATTTTTTATGGAGAAGCAAGAATATGACTTCCAAGGCAAGAAAAATGAATGATGTCATCAATCATAATTTACAACTGTATATCATGTCAAATCGGCCAAGTACCAATGAAGAGTACAATGTTTATGTATTACATTGTGTGAAGTTTTTCAGAAGACGCCAAAGCTTTGAAAAGTCTGTTGGATTGCGCAGGAAATTAAAGGAGAGAAACTCCATAACCTTCCCAGGAAAAAAAAACTTGTGGAGAGGACAGCTTAACAGAAGGTTGCAGACTCGGAAAGCAACGGGATCATGGCACCAAGCAATACATACATGTACATGTATGAACATACATGTATACATGCGCTCAGCATGGGCACCCAGCAAGGCAACTCTTGCACCCAGCAAAAGGAACATGTCACCCAGCAAGCTACAGGACACGTGGCACCCAGCAACGGGACCAAGGCAACCAGCAAGAGGTACATGGCACCTACATGTAGCAAGAGGTACATGACACCTACCGGTAGCAAGGGGAATGTGGCACCCATCTGGGAACATCGCTTCCAGCGTTCCACCAAGGGAACATTACACCCAGAAGGGTAAATGACACCCAGCAAGAGGGACATGGCACCCAGTGAGCGGAACATGGAATCAAGCCAAGAAAACATACATGTATATGTACCGGTAGCACGGAGCCAAGGAAACATGGTCCCAAGCCAAGAGGAATGTTGCACCCACCAAAGGGGAACAGGACACCCATCAAGGGAACATGGTTCCCACCAAGGGGAACATGACACCCAGCAAGAGGGACATGGCACCCAGTGAGTGGAACATGGAATCAAGCCAGGAAAACAAACATGTACATGTAAAGGTAGCACGGAGCCAAAGAAACATGGTACCAAGCCAAGAGGAATGTTGCACCCACCAAAGGGAACAGGACACCCATAAAGGGAACATGGTTCCCACCAAGGGGAACTTGGCATCCAGAAGGGGAAATGGCACCCAGCTAGGGGAGATACCGGTACACTTACAAGCAGTGGAAATAAAGTGACCAGTAAATGGGCCATAATGCCCTGAAGGAGAATACAGTGTCCCATTGCGTTCTACTGATGTTGGAAAATGTGTGCTGGAATGTGGTCACTTGCTGAGGAAAAAAGAGTTTAAAATGTGTGAAAGAAAAAAAAAGTACCACAAGTACGTAAGTGGACTGACTTATGGAAGCACAGGTTGCAGTTGAGCAATCATTGTGCATCTGAAAAGGTACGGTATTAGCCTAATGGAAACTTGTGTTTGCATGATGTGATAGCACTCCATGACTCTGCACTCTTTCTTGTCCTATCTTAAGCCTTCGTACATTTAGTTTCCTTTCTTTTCTTGTTTCTTTATTCCCTTTCTATCCACCCCTTAGCATTTTACCTGCCAGTTTTATTTTTTTAAATTTTTCATACCCATTCATTGGTTAGTTTTGTGCTCAAGTAGACTTAACTACATTGTACCGTACCACATGACATGCCAGATATTCTGAATTTGGTTTGAACGCTTACAATTTGCTGTTTGAGATTAGGTGGACACAAGGGCGGATCAAGAAACAATTTTTTGGGGGGGGGGGCAAGAGGGCTCAGTTTTTTTCTCCAAAAGGGATAGGGGATTAAGTATGTGCTATTTCCCCATTGTGGAAAAAGGTGTCTTTCATCCCTCCGATAAAAAAAACAAAAAAAAAGAAAATTGTGGGGGGGGGGGGGGTTGGTTGGTTAGTTGGCCCTGTTGCCTTGCCCCCCCCCCCCCCCCCCCCATAATGGATCTGCCAATGGGTGGACATAATATGGGGACATTCTTTGGATTCGGTTGGTTTTTACCCAAATTTACCAATACAGTGTAGCTGAAAAAGGCTAGTGAACATGCTTTAATTACAGATCAAATTTACCAAATTCAAGCCTTTTAACTATCATGGTGAAATAGTTGTAAAATTGTGATGGTCCGTAACTGTGAGTGGAAAAATGTGTGTCGTTTAATTGTCCATTGATGGACAGTGATTGCCGTATTTTGTGGTTGGCAGAGCCATGAAATTGTGCCAACGATTCAAGAAGGTACACTCAAACTCCTTTGACTGTACACGCACTACAAGTCCTACATGTAAGACACAGTGCATTTTGTTATCAGGGAGCACATGATGTGTATTTACATGTAATCCATACGACCAAATATACCATGTACATTCTCTAACAAAGAGTGAAGCTGGTTGGTTAACATTCTTCTCAGAGCCAGATACAAGTGGAGAAGTTTAGATTCTGTTAAGTTATGACACTACATATTTTCATTTTACTGAGGACAGGAATACTAACAGATTTGTCTCTTCATACAGATCTTATTCCAGCAGCGTCAGTTCACAATCCAGGTCCAGATCCAGGTCACCTCTGAGAGGTAACCCCAAGTACCACCCTCATGGCAAGAAGACCACTAGGGGGCGCTCATATTCCCGATCCCCACCAAGGAAGGACCGTGGGTCAAGCTATAAAAGTTCCTCCTCAAAGCAACGAGGAGGCAGACGCTCACGCTCTTACACCCCTGAGAAACGTCACTACGGTGGATCAACGAGCAAGGCCAAGTCCAGGTCTCGGTCTCCATCTCATCGAAATAAAAGATACAGGTCGCCCAAGAGATCACCTCAGCGAGGTGGACGAGAGGCCATCCGCCAACAAAATGAAAGTGCTAATTACGGACGAGATGAGCAGGCTGACTCCCGCCCAGGCTACCAAGAGGGTACAGGCCTGTTGCACCAAGACAAGCAAGTCAGAGACTTTGAAGGACCTCAACTTCCTCCTGGCCATAATGTTTACAGAGAGGAGTATGGAAAAGGAGTCCAGGCACAAGACCAGTTACCTCAGGCCTCCCGCGATGTGGTGTATGACATGGGCAATAGTCAGCGAGGAGGCAGCCAGTCCAAATTGTCCCACAGCCAGCCTTCGGAGAGGTCCTACTCGAAGGAGATGAAATATGAAGCTGTGTCTCCAGACGATCTTCGCTTCTCTCCCAAGTCTGCCCAACATAGCGAATCGCCCTACGACCGCAAGATCTCCAAACCTAAGGCAGAATACTATCAAGTCCAGGAGAAGTACAGCAAGCTGGATGCCTCAGGCCAGGGCAACAAACCAGCCATGCCTACTGAGCCCCAAAATGCCAAGGTGGCCCCTGCTCCTATCATCAGGCCAATATTTGACCCCTACTCAGTGAAGATCCCCCGCCGTAAGGACGAGGGCCTGACGGAAATATTTGATCGGCCAGAACTGAAGGCCCGCTTTGCTTCTGAGCAGCTGCCTCCTGACGGAGGCCCGGAACCCCAGAAGAAAGAGCCAGTGGTGTATCGGCAAGATGTACACTTCACAGGCACTCTCCCGAGCGGTGCCCTCCCACCTCAGGCACAAAGCTTCATCGAAAAGCGAGAGCCTGTGATCTTGGGCTTTGAGCCTAGGCGGGAAACCTACCAGGGCCCCAGCTTCCAGTTTGCCCCCAGAGTCATCCAGATGGGTCTTGACAACCAGTACCCAGCTCAGCCTTCGACATACCAGGTTCAGCCTCTGGATCAATATGGACCACCCAAGGAAGTCCAGCCCCAGCCAGACTTTAACCGGCAGGCCATGTTTGTCCAGAACACACCACCTGTCATGCAGGATATGCCTCAGAGTCCCATCTCCTACCAGTACCCGCCAGATGACATGCCCGATATTAAAGGCCCACATGACCTGAGGTATGATCTAGACTCACGCCGGAAGCAGATGGAACAACAGCAGCAGCAGGGGCAAATGAGAAGCTTGTCTCGATCCCGTTCCCGATCCAGGTCTCGCAGGAGGAGTCCCATGTCCAGGCAGCGCTCACGCTCCCGCTCCCGTTCCCGCTCGCCATCACATCAGTACAAGACATCTTCATACCGTCATGGGCGTTCTCGATCCCGATCTGAGGATCAACGTTCCCGGGACCGCAGACCTGTTCGAGAGCGGCTTGGTAACGTCTCCAAAGGATCTGAAGACAGCTCTTTCTCTGACGGCAATGAAGGTGGGAAGTCACTCAACTGGAGTAGGAAGCAGGCATTTTACCATGTGAGTTGAAAACTCTGTGATAACTTGCTAGAACTCTTTGTATGTAATGTTCCTATGGAGTGTGTACATGTATGGACATGGTGTGCTTGGGATGACTTTTGTCTTTTGACGGAAGAGAGTAAATTGATCTTGAATTTTTGAAACTGTTGCCTCCTTTGAAGGAGTTACTTATTTTATTGTTTTTCAATCATTTTCTTTTTTTAGCAGCACGACCGCCGAGAAGACCGTTCCAGGTCATCTGACCGCGACTCGGTTGAACGTAACAGCAAGTACCGTGGTGCAATGCGCGGTACTGGTACATACCGCGGCGGACGGGGACGAGGACGAGGCTACCTAGGCAAGAACTTCATCCCAGGCTACGACCGCAGCAACAACCGCGGCAACAACCGCAGCTACAACCGAGGCTACAACCACGGTGTGAGGGGAAGATACACTCCCAGGGGGCGGGGCTTATTTGGCGGTAGCGGAGGTAGTAGGAGTCTAGCGTGGACCCATGACATGTTTGACAAGGAGAAGGAGGAGACTCAGGAAGGGGAAGGCAAGAAGGAAAAGAAGAAGGCCAAGAATGACAAGGGAAAAGAGAAGAAGGTAGGGTTTTAATTGGTTGATCGCACCCCAAACGTAAAATCGTAAAAGTGTTGCACAAAATCGTTGGAAAATTGTGAATTCTTGATTTGTTTTGATTTTTGACCGAAAATTATTTATGAATGGGAATAAAGATGTGCTTGGCTAGGGCCATTATTTGCATCCAGGTCCCTAGCAAGTTTTAAATGTACTTAAAAGCACATGTTTATTCCCATAGTACAAAGAAACTTATAAAAAGAGTAAATGTCAATTGTTAGCCTGTAAATTATTTTCAGCTTGCATGCTTTAAGTACTAATTCATAGCTACATTTTATTTTTGCCTGCTCATTTTCAGTCTTCTGTGAAACAGAAATCCAAGACGGTGAAGAAAGCAAAGAAAGTGAAGAAGAGTCCCAGCAGGACCGAGTCAGGCCAGGTCAGAAACAATCATCCATTTTCAATTTTTTTTTCAACTTATACAATCCCGGCCAAACCTTGCTGGGCCCCCGGCCCCCTGCCAATCTTGTCTCTCACTGCGCAATCTGTGCTCAAGCGCGAGATGACAACATTGACTGGGGGAGCGGGGGACCGGGGGAGGGTATGCTCATTTTGTGGACGTGTCCCAACCATTTTGGCCGGGATTGTAGGTACATATACCAAGTGTTGTAGTTGAGTCCAGCACAGGTCTTCACAAGTCCATCACTAGTCGTCCAGTCCCAATTCAAGCCACAAACTATTCAAATGAACTGTGATTAGATACTCCATCATTCATTGCCTAGTGTATGTATCTTGTGGCCGCACTAGTGAATTGGACTACAACTTGCAAGACTTGTGATGGACATGTGGTAGACTCGACTAAACACTGCCTGTTCATTTCGCTGTACATTTTGTATTAATTTGTTTTGTTCACTTTACAAGCTGTTCAGCCACAATGTGACAAGGCATTCCATTGTTCCGTTCCCTGTATCTTGTGAAATTTCCTATATACCTGTTTACTAGGGGTGTGCATTTATGGGTACATGTAGAGGAACCGGGTACCTGGGTACCCGTTAAAGATGCCAAACCCCAAAACTCAGAAGAAATCTCAGAAGTTTCTGTTCAGATTGTTTATAACTGTCCGCATGGTACACATGTAATACTACCACATCAGTGTAGTAGTTCATTTGTGTACAGTGAGCTTTATTGCACGTACGTGTAGCCTGGTTTTCATTTCGAAAATTACCCACAAATGACATTCAAAACTTCCTTTTTCATTGAGAAGTTACTAAGTAATTTGTAAACTCGGTTACGGATACCCGATCCCATAATCTGGAACCGGTTCCTGACATCAGCGGTCGGGTACATGGGTACTTGGTTCTGATGCACAGCCTTTCTATTTACTCGATTACAACACTGACAGTTAATGTAATGGTACATTTTGTGTTGATATTGTCATTCATGTCACAGAAAAACAAAGAGGTTTCCCACGCACCAGAGTCGACCAACACTGCATCTTGAGCTGTGACTGAACACAGGTTGCCAGACCCTTTGCAGATGTTCTACGCTTGACATATTCTGCGTCGCAAATTTTGTGAATTGGAAATGAACCAGAGGTACATTTTGATGACGCTTTGAATACAAACACCTTTAGAAAGATCCAAACCGCCTTGAAATAGGTAGCTCTGATTACACTTGCTATCTCATTGCAAGACATTGATCTGGTACTTGATGGTCACTCTTGATGGTGTGTACCAGTGAAGCTGGTTTGTGCATTGGAAGATCATATGTGACATTGGAAGTGGAACCAGTGTAGGCTGCTGATATGGCAAGGCACCAGTCTTCAAGGCAAACTTTGTGCGTTGAGGAAATGTCAGGGTTCCTCCATTGGTAGGAGTGGTAAAATGAGTTTAGTTCTTATTTTTTTTCTAATAATGTTAGCTGAATTAATTCAAGTTTATTGTAAATTTATTTTCAGTGGTAGATTTTGTTTTAGGCAACCACAATTTAGTGAAACTAGGTAAAAAGTAAGCCTCTTTTTTCCCCCCTTTTTTTTACCCTTTCACTTTTTCTAACTTGGAAAGGACACAGTATGATGCTAGGTGATCTTATTCATCAAAGGAGCGTGTACATATGCACAGTTTGTCAATTTTTTTCAAGCTTTTAAGTAACTTAAATTGAAGAGCAACTGATGCCCCTCATGTCTGTATGCCTCTTTCCCACAACTGCTAGGTAGTCGAGTTCATCACAAGTAAATCACAAGTCCATTCATAAATCCTGTCATGTGTAGCAGGGGCTGAACAGAACAAAGGAATGGCTGCTTCACAGTTCATTCACACAGCTTGTGACATGACTCGAGTCTGGATGACTTGTAATGGCCTCACCTGTATACAAACGTTGCTGCTATGTGTGGTCTTGTTGGTTGTTGACAGGGTCTTTTCACACAGTTGCCTTGTCTATACCCATCTTGAAATAAAAACTTGTCCTACGTAGACTTTAGATTTCCTACCTCTCAACCCTGGTCCTGACCAGGGTTGCATTTCACTCGTGTAGAGCTCCAGACCCATGAAGAAACCATGTTGGATTCTTGCTAGCGTGAAAGGGGTTCCTGAAATCTCTGTGTTGGACTCGGGGCCACCATGGAGATTATAAATGGCTCTTCTAGGACATCATGATTGGACATGGCAATTTTTAATAATAATTAAAAGGTCTGGGGAATATCATCCGGTTTCCATCTCTCTTTTTGTGAAGTTATTCCCGGCACATGTACACAACAGTACTCTGAGCATTGTGGACATCATTTAACCGTAGTCAGTCGCCAAAAATTAATTACTGGAAGCCCTTCGTATTAAAGCTTGGTAAACTACTAGTGTATAGTGAAACAGAAATTTGTGATCATTGTTTATCACACTTATCATTAATGCCCCTTCACATTTGTAGTTGCAACCTTTACACAGTGAAGTACACGTAGGTACCCCGGTATGTATACAGGTAGCCATTTTAAT
Source organism: Patiria miniata (assembly GCF_015706575.1). Classification (NCBI taxonomy): domain Eukaryota; kingdom Metazoa; phylum Echinodermata; class Asteroidea; order Valvatida; family Asterinidae; genus Patiria; species Patiria miniata. The sequence continues at coordinate 17,815,523 of NW_024037056.1, forward strand.
TTCATGCTTGCCTTTGTTGTGAATAAAAAATGTATATTGTGCGCAGTTAAATATATTGTTTTAGAACGTTTTCTTTTTTGCCAGACTTGAGAAGCCAGCCTGTTGTCCTGTGACTGACTGAGTTACTAACTGAGTGACTAACCAACGGCATAGAGAGAAATACTTGAAGTTGTCGTAAAATCACATTTGGTAAGGGGTTAAACTTGCTCTTTTTATCAAAATTGGGCAAAATTTGATTTTTGTCAAAAATTAACATTTGTAAGGGGTTAACTTTGCTCTTTTTATCAAAATTGGGCAACATTCAATTTTTGTCAAAAATTAACATTTGTAAGGGGTTAACCTTGCTCTTTTTATTAAAATTGGGCAAGTTAGATTTTGGTCAAAAATTAACACTTGTAAGGGATTTACCTTGCTCTTTTTATCAAAATTGGCAAAATGTTGATGAAAAGAGCAAGGCTAACCCCTTACAAACGTTAATTTTTGAGAGAAACCAAATTTTGCCCATTTTTGATAAAAAGAGCAAGGCTAACCCCTTACAAACGTTAATTTTGACAAAAACCAAATTTTGCCCATTTTTGATAAAAAGAGCAAGGCTAACCCCTTACCAACGTTAATTTTTGACAGAAACCTAATTTTGCCCAATTTTGATGAAAAGAGCTAATTTTGCCCAGTTTCGATGAAAAGAGCAAGGCTAACCCCTTACCAACGTTAATTTTCGAAAAAAAAAACAAATTTTGCCCAGTTTCGATGAAAAGAGCAAGGCTAACCCCTTACAAACGTTAATTTTTGACAAAAACCTAATTTTGCCCAATTTTGATGAAAAGAGCTAATTTTGCCCAGTTTCGATGAAAAGAGCAAGGCTAGCCCCTTACCAACGTTAATTTTTGACAAAAACCTAATTTTGCCCAATTTTGATGAAAAGAGCTAATTTTGCCCAATTTCGATGAAAAGAGCAAGGCTAACCCCTTACAAACGTTAATTTTTGACAAAAACCTAATTTTGCCCAATTTTGATGAAAAGAGCTAATTTTGCCCAGTTTCGATGAAAAGAGCAAGGCTAGCCCCTTACCAACGTTAATTTTTGACAAAAACCTAATTTTGCCCAATTTTGATGAAAAGAGCTAATTTTGCCCAATTTCGATGAAAAGAGCAAGGCTAACCCCTTACAAACGTTAATTTTTGAGAAAAACCAAATTTTGCCCATTTTTGATAAAAAGAGCAAGGTTAACCCCTTACAAATGTTAATTTTGACAAAAACCTAATTTTGCCCATTTTTGATAAAAAGAGCAAGGCTAACCCCTTACCAACGGAAATTTTTGACAAAAACCTAATTTTGCCCAATTTTGATTAAAAGAGCAAGGCTAACCCCTTACAAACGTTAATTTTTGACAAAAACCTAATTTTGCCCAATTTTGATGAAAAGAGCTAATTTTGCCCGATTTCGATGAAAAGAGCAAGACTAACCCCTAACAAACGTTAATTTTTGAGAAAAACCAAATTTTGCCCATTTTTGATAAAAAGAGCAAGGCTAACCCCTTACAAACGTTAATTTTGACAAAAACCTAATTTTGCCCAATTTTGATGAAAAGAGCTAATTTTGCCCGATTTCGATGAAAAGAGCAAGGCTAACCCCTTACAAACGTTAATTTTTGAGAAAAACCAAATTTTGCCCATTTTTGATAAAAAGAGCAAGGCTAACCCCTTACAAACGTTAATTTTGACAAAAACCTAATTTTGCCCATTTTTGATAAAAAGAGCAAGGCTAACCCCTTACAAACGTTAATTTTTGAGAAAAACCTAATTTTGCCCAGTTTCAAGGAAAAGAGCAAGGCTAACCCCTTACAAACGTTAATTTTTGAGAAAAACCAAATTTTGCCCATTTTTGATAAAAAGAGCAAGGCTAACCCCTTACAAACGTTAATTTTGACAAAAACCAAATTTTGCCCATTTTTGATAAAAAGAGCAAGGCTAACCCCTTACCAACATTAATTTTTGACAAAAACCTAATTTTGCCCAATTTTGATGAAAAGAGCTAATTTTGCCCAGTTTCGATGAAAAGAGCAAGGCTAGCCCCTTACCAACGTTAATTTTTGACAAAAACCTAATTTTGCCTAATTTTGATGAAAAGAGCTAATTTTGCCCAATTTCGATGAAAAGAGCAAGGCTAACCCCTTACAAACGTTAACTTTTGAGAAAAACCAAATTTTGCCCATTTTTGATAAAAAGAGCAAGGCTAACCCCTTACAAACGTTAATTTTGACAAAAACCTAATTTTGCCCATTTTTGATAAAAAGAGCAAGGCTAACCCCTTACCATCGGAAATTTTTGACAAAAACCTAATTTTGCCCAATTTTGATTAAAAGAGCAAGGCTAACCCCTTACAAACGTTAATTTTTGAGAAAAACCAAATTTTGCCCATTTTTGATAAAAAGAGCAAGGCTAACCCCTTACAAACGTTAATTTTGACAAAAACCTAATTTTGCCCAATTTTGATAAAAAGAGCAAGGCTAACCCCTTACACACGTAAATTTTTGACAAAAACCAAATTTTGCCCAATTTTGATAAAAAGAGCAAGGCTAACCCCTTACACACGTAAATTTTTGACAAAAACCAAATTTTGCCCAATTTTGATAAAAAGAGCAAGGCTTAACCCTTACCAACGTTAATTTTTGAGAAAAAACAAATATTGCCCATTTTTGATAAAAAGAGCAAGGCTAACCCCTTACCAACGGAAATTTTTGACAAAAACCTAATTTTGCCCAATTTTGATTAAAAGAGCAAGGCTAACCCCTTACAAACGTTAATTTTTGAGAAAAACCAAATTTTGCCCATTTTTGATAAAAAGAGCAAGGCTAACCCCTTACAAACGTTAATTTTGACAAAAACCTAATTTTGCCCAATTTTGATAAAAAGAGCAAGGCTAACCCCTTACACACGTAAATTTTTGACAAAAACCAAATTTTGCCCAATTTTGATAAAAAGAGCAAGGCTAACCCCTTACACACGTAAATTTTTGACAAAAACCAAATTTTGCCCAATTTTGATAAAAAGAGCAAGGCTTAACCCTTACCAACGTTAATTTTTGAGAAAAAACAAATATTGCCCCTTTTTGATAAAAAGAGCAAGGCTAACCCCTTACAAACGTTAATTTTTGACAAAAACCAAATTTTGCCCATTTTTTATAAAGAGAGCAAGGCTAACCCCTTACACACATAAATTTTTTACAAAAACCAAATATTGCCCAATTTTGATAAAAAGAGTTAATTTTGCCCAATTTCGATGAAGAGAGCAAGGCTAACCCCTTACCAACATTAATTTTTGAGAAAAACCAAATTTTGCCAGATTTTGATAAAAAGAGCAAGGCTAACCCCTTACAAACGTAAATTTTTGACAAAAACCTATTTTTGCCCAATTTTGATAAAAAGAGCAAGGCTTACCCCTTACGAACGTTTATTTTTGAGAAAAACCTAATTTTGCCCAATTTCGATGAAAAGAGCAAGGCTAACCCCTTACGCACGGTATTTTTTGAGAAAAACCAAATTTTGCCCAATTTTGATAAAAGAGCAAGGCTAACCCCTTACAAATGTTAACTTTCGACAAAATCAAATTTTGCCCAATTTTGATAAAAAGAGCAAGGCTAACCCCTTACAAACGGTAATTTTTGAAAAAAAAACCAAATTTTGTCCAATTTTGATAAAAGAGCAAGGCTAACCCCTTACAAACGGAAATTTTTGAAAAAACCCCCAAAATTTTGCCCAATTTTGATAAAAAGAGCAAGGCTAACCCCTTACCAATGTTAAATTTTGAGAAAAACCAAATTTTGCCAAATTTTGATAAAAAGAGCAAGGCTAACTCCTTACAAATGTTAATTTTTGAGAAAAACCTAATTTTCCCAATTTTGATAAAAAGAGCAAGGCTTACCCCTTACAAATGTTAATTTTTGAGAAATCCAGAAAATTTGCTTTTTTTAGCACATCTTGGTAAAATTTGATTTACCAAGAATTTACAAGAATTTACAAGGGATAAACCTTGCTCTTTTCATCAAAATTGGACAAAATTTGTGGGTTTTTTTGTACAAAAGCAACATTAGTAAGGGGTTAACCTTGCTCTTTTTATCAAAATTCGGTTTTTCTAAAAAATTTAAAATTTGTAAGGGGTTAACCTTGCTCTTTCCCCAAAATGGGGTGCAATGTGATTTTTCTTACAACTTGATAAATAAAATGTGATTTTTCTTACAAGTTGGAAATAAAATCACAAAGTAAACAACATGAACCATTCACTTGCAATTGCAGAATTGATTCAGAATACAAAAATAGGTTTCCCTCCGAGGGGCTACACAACCCAGACCCTTGGCTGTAATAATCTACATCAAACCTTCAAATATGCAATATACTATCACCAATTACACGATCCTAGCTTGGCCCGAGAGCAGCTTGCGATGGATACCAACTGTGGGGGCAGCATATATGTAACTACCCATCCTGCCTATATGCCACTCCATATCAACATAGGTCCATTATGCCAGCTAGGTGTTTCATTCAAACACAGAATAACCTCAATATAATTCAAGCAGAAGCCTACAAATAGAAAAACAAAAATTTAATTTATTCATTAATTTTGTTCCTTCATTTACATTAAATTGTGCATGCGTTTTCAGTAAGCGTTTTAGAAGCATGGAGGAATGGTACGAGCGGTACACCATAGAGGAATTGCACTAAGATTATTTATAAGATAGAATTTTTGTTTTCACAATGCCGTAATTTGATGCACTAAGATTGTAAAGCAAAAAAACAATATATCAAGATTTGATATTTTCATATCAAATATATGTTGCAGATAATAACCTATCATGGTAGAATCGCGATAGCAGCTTGTAAAAGATTTGTTCCATTACCGATATGCAAATGGACGCAGAGCATGCAAAATCTGAGACAAACAAATGTTTACGTACAAAATTCCAAAGGGTTGTCTAAGGGGCGTGGCTAACTCGCAAACGGCGATAGGTCAATTGTGTAGCAGTCAGGCATTAGTGTTTTTAATTGTAAGATTTATTGTTATGTGTAATTTTTTAATTGTCTACCATGTCTACTACGTGTGTTTCACAGAAATACATGTAGTATAAAAACCTTGAAATTAAAGTCCAACGAACATTATTGTAAGATGTACAAATGTACATTCCTTATAGCCACAACCCCTAATTTTGACCTCAGCTCACTTCCTGTCTCATTTTGCCAGAACGCTTCACATAATATGCAGAACATTCAGCTTGGAATGCAATGTGTTCCAAAAGGCAACTTTACAGTTTAAAGTTTTTCAGACATTCCTACATTTGTATTTCCATTGTACTGTGCATTTGTTCTACAAGTTTGAATGTGCGAATCAGCTCGCTTTGCTTGTACTGCACAATTTATACAAATTTATTAAAGTCCCCTTCTCAATATATAAATATGCATCATATGTACACTTACATAATTGTAGTCTCATTTAAACTTAATTTGTTTTCAAGCAAAATGGCAAATTTGGCATGATACAGGCAAAATATTCAAATAAATTGATTTACAGACATATATGCCAGTTTCCAGACCATTCCACCACATAAATTTGAAACTGCCTCAAAAAAATGTTTACAAAAATCAGCAGAGTTCTATTTATAGAATCATGGAGGTTGATTAATGATGATATAAACTTTTTGAATACCGCATCCATTGCCTTAAGTAGAAAGCATTCAAACACAAGACAAGAGGAGGCAATCTAGAACGACTTGCGTCATAAACTTTTCTTGAAAAAGGCATTTCTTAAATTTAAAAACAGCATTTTTAACTCTGTTTTTTTCCCCCCAGATTTTGTAATTTGCATCAAAACTAAAAAAATTTCTGAATCTCGATCATTACACTGCGAACAAATGCAATCTCTAATTATTATGACTGATGACATCAATATTTATAATGCCTAATTGAAGGCACTATATATCGTGAAACATTAACATGATCACGTCGTACTAGACCCCTTTACTGAGTTTTCTGTCATTTGACTGGACTGCATGAAACAATATTAAGGGCATATTTGTTTCTCTTAATATTGCATATACAGCAGTGACAGCATTGTGATCTCAGTTTGACATCTTAATAAATATCTTAATTAAGTGGAAATGCTGACTGTTCCCTTTTAAGCTACTGTAAAGTTGAAAAAAAAAAAACCGAAGTCTCGTCAAAGGCTTTTCTTTAGGGCATTTGATGGTTCACACAATCATTGAATAAATGATGATTGCGATGACAGGTAGGATCAGCTGATGGATGTCTCCAAATATGATCAGCATGATTTGAAAAATCATCCTGCAATCGCCTCTCTGATGGCAGTTGCAACCCTGCGGCTGTTTCATGACGTAGACATGTTAAGGTTCTCCAATTTCTTGATTGAACCTCAATACCAGCTGATTGAATAAAGTAGAACTGTGAGAGTAAACTACATATATCACGTTCAGCATTATCAGAGTTTCGCCTGCAAACTTGACAATGGGCTTAAATGTTTCCCAACTGCCGTTTGCTGCTCAAGCTGGATTCCAATAGGTATCAGGTGGCTGTTTCCTGATCAATGTTTATGCGATCCAGCTGTTTTTTGCCAGTCATTGATTCTGTAAATTTGGTGCTGAAGCTGAACAATGCACAGGACTTGGCAGATAGAAGTTAACCTACTGCTGTTTCCTGATCAGGTTGAGTGTCTTGTTAAGATGCAACCCTGCTGCTATTCGCTGATCAGTCCTTTTTCCAGGGCTTCTCTCTGCAACTCGGAAAGTTGTCTGTGGAATGTGAACACAAGGTAATATTTAACCACTAAAAAATGTCATCAAACGAACCACGAAGGGAAAGCAAGGGGCTTGCAATGAATTGATTACACCTCTAATCAGAAAGCAGGTGAGCAATATTTCCAGGAGACATACTTTCTGAGCTGAATGGCCCTTGTCTTGAGCTGCTTGTCGTTCTGTTGGATTTTGCGGATTTCTTTGTCGGTTGAGTCATTGCTGGTGTTGTCCATGTCCCAGCGTAAGAACAAGGTTGACCATAACATCTACACCACAACATGTAAGGTAGAGAAATGAAAGATATTGATTAGACTTGGAGATCCATAATTCACTGCAAGTCAAGTAAGATTTGCACAGCCAATGTGGCTTCACTGTTACTGTAAATCAAGGAGCGTTGCGTTATTCACTTGTTGCTTACTGAATAGGGATGTGCATTTACAGGTAGTACGGGAACTGGGTACCCGATTGAAAACAAAATGGGTACTCCAGGACCTGTTATAGAAACCAACCCCAAAACTCAAATCTCAGAAGTTTCTGTTCAGATTGTTCATAAAGGTCAGGCGATAATACTACTACATCAGTGTGTCAGTGCAGCGATTCATGTGTGTACAGTACTGTAAGCTTTTAATAGGGAGCCAACTTTCGCGAGCGTCATAAACGTCAAATCTGTTTTGTTTTTCCATGTAGCCTGGTTTTCACTTGGAAACTTCCCCACAAATGACATTCAAACCTTTCTGTTTCATTGTCCGAGAAGTTATTAAGTAATTTTTAAAGTTGGTTACGGGTACCCGATTCCTAAATCTGGAACCGGTTCCTGACATCAGTGGTCGGGTACTTGGGTACCCAGTTCTGATGCACAGCCCTGCTACAGAATTAAATTGTCAATTTATACTTGGGGGGGGGGGGGGGGTTCTGTGAGTTTTTTGTATAGGCTGATTCAGCTTGATTTTATACAAGAATCTTACCAAGCTCTGTGGTGCTACTGACGGCCATATGACAGAGGAGTTGGGTTGATACAGTGGGTTGATGTAACCCTCTAGTATCTGAGGCCTGTTAACGTATGTCCTGTTGGATGAAAAGGTGCAAGTAGTTGTAAGGAATTCCAATAAAACCAAATCTATGGTAGCCATGCTAGGCTCCCATGTATATGAATGCCCTCCAAAAACATAAGAAGACTAAACTAAGAAGACATAAGTACGGTAGTACAGCATTGAGGGCAAACAGTGAGAATTCTTTTCAGGAGTAGGTCCTGGTTATTTGTTATATCTTTACTGTCTGAGAAAACTGCAAAAATTTCTCATTGAAAACAATTAAAACAGCAATTGTGCCTTGTGTGATACACAGAAAGTTCATTAATGAATATATATTGATATAATTTAATGAATTAATATTATTTTCCAACTTTTTTGCCAGAGTAAGTTGGAGATACATGTGTGATTAAAAAAAGAAAAATGACTCGTTGACAGAATCTGATTTGATTTTATTAATAAGAAAAAAAGACACACTGAGTTGGCAAAGCCCTAAGCATCTCACCACAGTGATTGTGTCTTTTCAGACAGTTTCAGTATTTGTCTCTCGTGCTCATTATTGCACAGGAAGGTGCCAAACTGTGAGGCGTAGGCATTCTCAAACAGGAGGATGAGAAACTGCTCATTGAACTCAAAGGAACATTGGAACTGCTGAATGACCTGAAGATCAGACAAAGACAAACACGACAGTAAGCTGTATGCAATAATCAGAGATGAAACTGGGGAACAAAATCGGAAAATAGGCCAAACACAAATCTGTGTCTGAAATTTGGGCTGCGCTGCAGTTACACACACGTATGCATGTATATGTACAATAAACTTTGTGCCCAATTTCAGGACACTGCCTCCAGTTTTATTTTAGATCCAAACGAAATTTTACTGTGTAAAAAAATGTCCAGTGTTTCCTTAGGTAAAAAGTTTGCATTAAGGCTAGAGTAGCTTACTCGATAACAAAGAAGCTCACTTTATTCTTACTTGAGAAAATCGAGCAAAAAGTCCAAGCATGGCCCAAGACAAGTGCAGTATTCACTTAAACAGCTCCACTTAAGTACGAGGAATAAAATCAGCATTACTGTCTTTTTCTTCCAACAACCGCCAATGAAATCTTGTCCTCTTCACCATTCCAAAGATCATCATCGTGATTTTTAAAGCATTACATTTTGTACAACTAAATCTCAAACCTCTGAAAATAACGCAACATAAAATTGCGCTCATAATACAGATATCGTGGTGCTGTTTTCATCAAATTTGTTGAAATGTAATTTTTAAAATCAAACTTTGCGGGGCAAAGATCATCAGCAAAATCAGAATTTGGAAATAAATTTGAAAAAGTTGGAATTCCGGAGCCTAGAGCAGTAGCTGCAGACAAAGCCAAGATTTCATAAACCGTACATCAAAAGGATGAAGTCTGGTACCCCATCCCCAGCCCATTACCTGCCACACGCAGTCCAGGAACAGTAGGAAGACCGGACCGGTGCATTTGAGTTTGCTACCGGCGTAACAGGACTTGGCACATCGACTGGCAAAAGGGTGACCTGACTGAACCCACTCACGCTCTATCAGAGCTTCAAACCTATCAGAGACGGGAAAGAAGACAGATTCTTAGGCAAGACGAAAGCTTCAAACATGTGCAGAGATATCAGATAAATGCTAGACAGGCCAGGCATTGGCAGGATTTGTACTAGGGTGGACAAATCACTCACGGGTAGTACGTGTGCCGAGAAATTTCTGGCTGTGGAAAATCTGACCTGTAGTGCAGCATCTAGACCCTCTGATCCATACATCAGATGAATCTACATCAGATGATTGATACTTGGACACAATGTTCCTGAATGTCATAGACCTTACCCTCTGAGTGTTCTACAGTCTGGATTGAGTATGATCTGTGCTAGGGATGTGATCTGTAGTGTGGCATCTAGACCCTCCGATCCGTACATCAGATGAATCTACATCACATGATTGATACTTGGACACAATGTTCCTGAATGTCATAGACCTTACCCTCTGAGTGTTCTACAGTCTGGATTGAGTATGATCTGAGCTAGGGATGTGATCTGTAGTGTGGCATCTAGACCCTCTGATCCATACATCAGATGAATCTACATCACATGATTGATACTTGGACACAATGTTCCTGTCATAGACCTTACCCTCTGAGTGTTCTACAGTCTGGATTGAGTATGATCTGAGCTAGGGATGTGATCTGTAGTGTGGCGTCTAGACCCTCCGATCCGTACATCAGATGAATCTACATCACATGATTGATACTTGGACACAATGTTCCTGAATGTCACAGACCTTACCCTCTGAGTGTTCTACAGTCTGGATTGAGTATGATCTGAGCTAGGGATGTGATCTGTAGTGTGGCATCTAGACCCTCCGATCCATGCACCAGAACAGATGAACCTGAATCAATGAAGAAGAAAGACACAGGCATGACTCGGGAAGTTAAAAGTGAATGAAAATGACACCACCAAGGATGGGCTTCAATACTGATCATTTGCAGTCTGCATGTAAGCTACTTTCTGAAGTATACCTACAGGACTTCTGAGCTTAACTGGATATCTTGTGCATTGTTTGAGAGGGGGCCTTTGTTTTGTATTCTCACAATAATGCACTAGAATGTGAAAGGCCTTTGTATGCATTCTTTGATCAGTCATTTGGAATTGCTGGAGAACTATATAGTACAATTAAATTTTCAAAGTGAACCATTGAAATTGTGTCCAAAATTTTTCATATAAGATTTCAGGCTTTGCGTGGTGGAGTATCGGTATCGTTTCGGTTTGCGGTAACACCATGTGGTAATAACTACTGCTTAGAAGATATTTAGTTCTGAAAAGAACTTGTCCTGCTTATTATCAACTTTGCTAAGTAGTTTTTGTCCATGTCGATCATTCATATTGCTTCTTTTAATATCATTGAAACCTTTAGCAAAATCAATCGGCAGAAATCTTTATGCATACATTTTCAGTGGACATCTACACTGACTCACATGGTGGTGGTGGGGAGGGGGGGGGGGGACCAACATGTCCACCACTCCCCTAGTTGCACCACTGGTTACATTTTGCAAATAAAAAAAGGGAAAAAGCTAGCTTTTGGGCAGAACTTACTTTCTCTATCCACACACTGTGCCACCAGGCACGCAGTAGTCAAGACTTCTTTGACATTACTCAACCAACTGGAAGCACCTAGATGGCCCAGCCACTTGTCCATGGAGTTGGTGTTCTTGTTGCATGCTGTGTCAGATTGGAATAAGACTGGTAAGTATATATGACCGTTACTCTCCACATACATCCATCCTCCTAAAAGGTATGTCAAAACATTGGAAACTACCAAGAAACTAATTTACTGACATAAATGAGAAAATCCTTGCTCAAAGTGAAGGGACTGGTACCGATTACTCTGTGAAATTAGTCTGCCTGAAACGCTACAATCAGGCAGAAAACAATGGTTGAGGGTGGCTTTAAAAATGTGTGCCTGCTGACACACTTATTCTTAAATACTGCCAGGAGAAACCCATCCGCTGGGACCTCAATATTACATACACAAACTGGCTAAATGAAAACAATGTCCCAGTGCTGAGTTAGGGACTGCACACAAGAAGGTGCAATTCAAAATACAAAAAAAAAATCTTTGAAATTGGAATCAATCTATGAAGAATCCACTTTGGACAGTCAAATTTAGCTTTTTAGATTGTTTACTTGCCATATTTCAAAGGTTAAGAAAATCCACACAATGTCTCACATTCACGCCGGATTGAAACTATATTTGTACACTGAGCCAGCATCTTGTAAGTCAGGGGCCTAATCTCCTGTAGGCAAAGCAGGGGTGAAGCCTAGGTTTCAAAAAAGCCAAAAATTGTTTGCTTCGCAATTCCTACATGTAGGAAAGGCAGCCATTTTGAAAACAATCCAACTAAAGGCTGTTTGCCTCCAGAAGTTACATCTGCCCATGTCCTAGGCACTTAGCATGCTTAGCCCTAACTGTACTGCCCCCAACCGCCCTGCCTGTTGCCACCCATACCGCCCCCAGCACTGATTGATTTTGGAGGAGTAAATACACTGTAATACAATTTAAATACAAGTACTAAATGTTAATAATGTGTTCAACTCTTGCCGATACATGATTTCCTCATTACAGGTGGCACACAGAAATCCCAGGTAGGCACACTGCATGATGGGAGCAGAAACCTGGTGCATTGTGGGAATGCAATGGTGCATTGTGGGAATGCAATGCAATGATTAGGCGGTCTTTTCACACTGCTGACATACCTGCCTGTGTTAATGTTGCAAAGTATATTAAAGTGAGGGATCAACATGAAAATAAGTACCAAAGTGCATGATGGAAGTGTTGTAGTCAAATCCATTTACTACGTTCCCAAGCAAGCTGAGATATTATAACTTGGTATTGTGGAAATCAAGCCCATGCACCAATGCACCAGTTTTGTCCAAATACCCAGGGACAATCAATAGCCTGGGTACACAGACTACACAACAGTGCGTCCTAGGCTTAGTTCCTTTACCACCTTGTAGTCCACAGTACTTGTCAATTCAGAAAAAAGGGATGAAGATGGAGTGCACAATGCTGGTGAAAAGTGCAAATAGGACACTAGGAGGATTAGACTGCACAAACGAGAATGAAATGTTTGACTTGGTGTGCAGTGCATGATGTGAGAGTCGAATGCTTCTTAGAGAGCAATGCATGATGGGATGTGTTTGTTACTATGGCAACTGAGAGGGATTGGAGGTTAGTCTTGGTCCATGACTGGATTTGGATTTGTTTCCCTAATGCAGCTGGTCACTGGTAAGTGTAGTCTATCAACAAGATCAATCAATCCAGTCTTAAAAACATTGACACTCAGACCCGAGAACTTCAATGTTATTACTCCCACGTGCACGTTAGCTTGAATATAATGTGCATGAGGAATGCTCAGAATCTCTCTAATACGAGTGCTGAAGTTCCCAAGTCTGGATTTCATTTATCTCGTTGATAGCACCCTCTAGTGTCGTGACTTAATTGACCGCACTTGCGCTTCAACGGAACTGTCAACATCAAGCACAAAATTCATACTTGGCCGGGTCACAAAACTGATCAATCGTGAGATTAGTGTGGAGCAGGCGGCATCTTGACACAAAATAATTGCAACCACGCTCAAGTCCCTTGACACAGACGTGATCATTTGACATTTTCATGCAGCGTTGATAACATTCAAACAATATTTTCCGGCATTATTGGCTTCACAATGAAATAAAACGATCAGGATACGCGCACGATACCGTATCTCACACAGATAGACTGCGATTGATTCCCCCTGTCAAGAACACGTTCAGTGGAGGCGAAGAAGTTGAAATATTCCTAAACTTGTGACTGTTGATTTTTTTAGTGCTGACTAATGCTGATTGTCTTAATCCCGGTCCAGTTACACTCAGGTTGCAAGAAATCGGTGACTGATACATTCCCAATGATCGTAGCTCAGGACCAGCTTGTTCCTGAAAAGTCAGTTGCTGACTGTTCTGGGTCTTCACAAGGTTGAACTGAGGGCGGCCTTTGAAGAACAAATTCCAAATCAATTCTTGGACCAAGATTGGAAGGTGGGGGGGGGGGGGGGGGGGGGGGTTGGGTGGGGAGGGGGTAACCTTGGGGGGCAGGGACCTACCCTCCATCAATTTAGTCAGGCTTTCTTGGAGGTTGCTGAACCGATCCAGCGGTTTGTGAACCCGCCTCCACTGAGGGTAGTGAGCCTCAGTCTCAAAGCCCCCGCCTGGAGGGAAAAGAATCAAATAAAAATCTAAACGAAAAATGTAAACGAAGAGAGAAAAACCAAACGGGGAGGAAGGGAAATCAGCTTCAAGACATGAAATCGAAAAAGGAATGACGTTATGATGGTAGAAATGTGTACAACTTATTTTATGAGCATTACTAAAGAACCACTCACTCTGTAAACTAAATCAACAATAGAAATCTCCACACAAGCGCGCAGACATAGACACGACTTCACTTCAAAATATTCTTTAAGCGTGTTAAGTAAGCACGGTTTGTAGACATCATTTTTTGCACCTGATATCAACCGACGCAACAGCAAACTCTACCCTCAATCACTCCATGGAGCTATTAAACACATCACTCCCACTAGGTAATAGAAGCGATTTATAGTACGGAGTCCCACCACAAGTTATCATTGGAGAGGACACTTTACAACTTTTTTGAAATGCAAAAAATAGGCCTCTTACAATGTACATCTTGGTGATACACTACGAATAGAGGTGTCAATTGGTATATTAACAATGCCATGATACATTGTCACAATACAGTATCTTGCATGGTATCTTGATGTGAAAATGTGGTATTGTTTATACACCTTTAATTATTAATTGCTCCTATTGCAATAAAGTGTCTTGCTGAACGACACACGAATGCATCCGCCCATCACAGAACCCTTGACAAACTCTACCACTGCACCAAACAGAATATGAAGCGAGTATGGTTTTGTGCGTTTCTCTAGTCACTGCCATCCAGCCACTGTGTTCTACCTTTGGATCTCGAGTTGACGGCCGAGTTGTAGGACCTGGTGTCAATGATGTACCCTCTTTTGCCGACACCTAGCGCCGAGTTGACCAGCTTCTCATCTTCTTTACACCGCTTGCCGTTGGGGCCTGGGAGGGGCTGACCACTCCTTAAGATTACCGTCTGAATTCAAATAAGGTAGAGTAGATCATTTGCAGCCATCCAAAAAGTAACTGACCAAATTATTGTAAAAAAAACTCCCTATGCAGTTATTCCTTCTTGCAAGCTGTCATTTTGAAGAAAACAATAAACGCAGGTCTTTTCTAAAGATGAGCCAAGTGACACATTTTTGGAAATTTCTGTTAGTAGAAAGATAGTCACCAAACGATACTGTTGAAAAGATTCTGGACTCATGTACATATGTAAGTGGAAAAAGCTTACCCCATTTGGGGAGTGAAGGTAGCTTAGAACTGGGAACCTCCCTCCTTGCCTGAATGCAGCAGCCTGCATGATGCAGTCATCATCCACAGCTTTGGGCACAACCACTGTTTGTGGGTAGGTTGGGCATACCTAGGGAGGGGCAAGATGTACATGTTTTTCATCCATATCAATGAATACACCCCTTAGAGAAACCCAATTTGTTTTTCTGGAAATGATCATTTTGTTCATCGTACAATCTGTCAGATAATACAATTTCTCCCTTCGTGGAGATACATGTCAACCCCCACTCACCTGGAAGTTTTTGTTGACATGAGACAAGCGCCATTCATCGCCGGTCACTCTAGCAAACTCACTCTCTGGAAGGAATGCCTGCCAGCCATCCTCCAGGGCATCAGACATGGGACGGTAGAAAAACGGGTAGGTCAGAGTCACCTTTGCTGCAATCAGAACAAACAAAGCCATGGTTATGGGCTCTGTTTACAAGTAGGCCCCCCCCCCCTCCCCCATAATAAGAATGGGACAGTTGGAGTGACCCTTGGAGAGACAATCCAATGCATCACAGACGATGCCTGACGCTCACGCAAAGACGCTACATGGCTTTCTGCACATTCACAATAGAATAAGACGTGTGTTCTTCCCACTACACATGCACGAACAGACACATTTGTTTATGGTGTAAATCGAAGATTTTCTTTTTGTTCCTCTTCCCTTTTCCTTTGTTTGTACTTTGTTTGTACAAAAGCTCTCATTGGTTTTGTACACACTTTCCAACCGAGGAGTCCTCGATTCAGTTTCTGTCCTCGATTTATCGATGGTGTTGCATGTGCGTTGTCCTCGATTTACACCATAAACACGCGCCAGTATACACACACGGTGTGTCCTGTCCAAGGGGCTCTTGTTGGGGCACGGAGCCCAAAGGGGAACTGAGTATAAAAACTGCCAATCTAGATCCATCAGTCTAAAACTATTTGCAAGAGTGGATGTGATAAGCAATTGGAGCAAGTTAGCAATGTACAGTTGTGCACAACCACGCATAACCAAACATGACCACACAGAGTCCGGCCCAACCCCTTGCAACAATTGAAGGGTTACCGGTGCATGGACATGATGGAGTCTGCAGGTATTACAGGGTGGCGCCATAAGCCTTGTTCAGACTTACACAAGTTGGACAGCATCTCTATGGAGCTGGCAATGTTGAGGCATTCCTCCATGCCGTGTATATCCAGCTGGATGATCATGAAGTTCTTGCATTTGATGGTCAGATGGCCTACGGAGCCTACAAACTTCTTCTCAATGGCATCAATGTTGCTGTGGAGAAGCTGAGTGCGGAAACAAAAGACAAAGGAACTACGGTATGAGTGATCCATCATATCAGAAGTGAATGTAAGTCAAGAACAAACTAGATTCAAATGAACTGTGGCAAGGGACATTTGTGAGTCATTTTGGCAAAAATAAAACGAAAAATGAAAAATAAAAACAAAAAAATGGGGTGAATTTTTTTTCTTTCTTCAGATTTACTGTCTGATTGAAGTGCAACAAACAGTACTGTAAGGAGAATATGATTATCTTTCCTAAATTTCCAACAAACCCTCATTTTTGACATCTGCCAAGTTCTGTCTCATTTTCCTAGAACGCTTCACATTAATGCTGGACTTGTAATTGGCCCGACTTCAACACATCATACCCATGAACACGCACATGTACGTGTCATACTTGAGCCTGCCATGCCTGTGCATGTAGATACCGGTACCTACCCATAATTCCTCTGTGTTAGTCTTCCTTGACGACAGAATCAAGTGGTGTCCAGTCAGGCACAGCGTGCCTTCGACGCGGGCGTAGAAGGGCCGATGCAGGGTAACGCTATCCACCTTGGGAGTCTTGATATACTCAACAAACTCCATGGCATGAAACTCAACCGGTCTTCTTACAACTGAAGAAAAAAAGGACAAAATACTAGCAAATTCAGTCAATCCACTACCGTAGTCGCCCTTTTTCAATGCATGTAGGTTAATTAAATCAGTTAAATTGGCAGTTGGAGCCCAAATTGCAACTGGCCAAAGTGCTACTCCAAACTTTCTGGAATGAGTTCTAATTCAAGGAGTCACAAGTCTCTTCGGATTTCAACTCTCACTAAATCCGGCAGGAAATAATGATAAAAACCTCACAAATATCTTTTTTAATTAACACCCAAGTAGAAAATCTAAAATTTACAGCCCGTATATTGTACATGTACGCAACGAGTAAAAGAGTGAAAACTACGCCTTGCCTACCCGTGTTTGATAGGACCTGGTTAGGCTTACAGTGGACCTGTGGTGATTTCAACACGGGTTGGGAAATGAAAGTGTGAAATTAAGGCCCAGACATGATCAATTTCCTCCTGGGAACAGGTGTCAAATTACATGGGATTCAGCTTTTTAATAACCTAAGTTTCTTTTCACCGACGTACATTGTACATGAACATGTATGCCAGTAATGTTATTAGCGTCAAATGCTCAATGCATTTTGACATTCTATGAGAATGAAATCTTCATAGCCCTGCTGGATACGGGACTTATTAGGAACGGCCTCCTGCTGACAACTTCATCAAGTACAGACATATACAGTATGAGCGATTGAAGCACTCAACCATCTAGCCTGCTTGTCAAGTCAGGCAGGCAATTCACATGTGTTATTCATGGTTTAATTATGACATCACCTGTCAGCTAGGACATCATCATGACTCTGCATGTAGGTCAATGTATTGCTCCTGAATGGTCATTCACCCTAACTCCATCTGCAATTTAGTTTTTCAAGAAGCTTCTTGGGAATTCATTCAAATTGAACACTGTGCAGACGTGTCAGTCTTACACACAAAACAAAATTGGAATATCAACTCTCATGTGAACTAGGGTATAATGACGGCTTGGCTGTACCATGGAGGAAGACAATCCATTGTTGTATCGGTAAAGACCTCAAGACTGTAAGGTTGATGCCACATGGACACAAGGCGTTGGACATGTAAACATGTGTTTAGAGCTAAACGGTAGTGCTACCTTATCCCCATGCAAAAAAAATAATATTTTTGGCAGTACCATAAAACTACCCCAGCTATGGTAGTGGCATGCTAATCCTCACTAAACAAACACCATTATAATGTAAATTGCTCGTTGGACCAATCCACTCAAATCAACAGTCTTCTCAACTGAGACAATATCCACTCTGCCTAAACAAAGCACAGAATCAATAACAGTCACATATCCAGCTGACACAGATGCTGCTTGAAATGAGGTGCACAAAGTGAAGTGTTCAGCCCACGGGAACACAGACACGAACAGTGGATTAGATTGAATTTAAAGGTACAACAGTACGGTGTACACATTCATCCGGAAATCACCAAAATCTTGTGGTTCAGTGATAGCCATACAACCATACAAGTCTGGATTTTCTGTGTCACAGAAAATCCACACAATGTCTTACATTCATGTTCATGTTTAGCGCAGCGGCAATGTTTACCTTACATACATTTTTGTATGTACATTGTACATACATTTGTACGTACATGTACATGTACATGTATTTCTAGCACTGAATAAAAACATCAAACTTTGAGCCAAACTGTACAGTGTACGCCAATTTTAGACTTACATGTACATGTACATACATGTATGGCAATCCTAGCGCACACTTTTGAGGCAGAAATCTGTGACTTGGAGTATCCTTGGCGTGATTATTACACGAAAACCACATTCTTAAAGTAAAGTTGTGTGCATGCTGGACTACTTTTAAATCATTCCAACTATTACCGTCTTGAATGAAACACGTTTTAGATCTGTGGACAATTCAGGTCTTGCTCCTTTAAACTGCTGATTCTTTCGCAGGGCAGGAATACTTAAAAAGGGCCTTCTCCCCAGATGGCATCGCAGCTGGCCGGAATTTTATGGCGTCAGGGCACGGTCGAGTGTTTGTCATGAAAGCACTTGGTGTGAACATGATTGGGATCTCCAATGTGATAGGAAAAGCTAAGGAATGGCATATGCCGTTGCCGGCATGGGACTTTTTTCCTTTGGCGTGTTCTGACTTGTTCTGCTTCGTTCTGCTTCGAGCATTATAATGATCATGTCACCTGCAGGCGGGATCCTTGTGGTGTCTCCAATCTTCTCTATCCTTTAAGCAGGCAGCCAAAAGCGAACTTTGCTTTTCTCTACAGGGTAATTTATGGGATGTTTTGAGCAATTTATACTCTTTATCATTTGTACTTGATATAATTATATTGATATTATCAATAATTATGTAATTGAACATGTTTGCACTGTAGTACCAAGAACATTTGGAAAAAAAATATGTACATTGATGTACATGTACACTGCATAAATATAACACTGTACTGCCACAGTTATGTTGTATCCACTGCACATTCAGGGAAACAATCTTCCCCTATCAGAATCACCATCACTTTCCCACAACAAAATGTTTTTAACCTGACACAAATTACTCGCACTTTTGAATGCATACCCGTGCTTTCCAGTTGAATAATCCTGAATTAAAATTTAACAACTTACATGTACATGTACCATGCACATGTTCACATGAGGTAAAAAAACCTACACGTGGTTAAAGTTTCATACATGTACATGTATTTTAAACTTTACATTTATCACACAGAAGCACTTTCAAGGGCTTGGTTAATTTCTTTCTTAAATCATCAAACATTATAGTAGTTCATAAAAGTTGAATGCTCTAATGCAGAAAAATCAAATTTAATGACCATAACATCTCAAAACTGATCACTACATGTACGGTATGTAAGGGTTTTTACAAATCTCTTCACATATACAGTAACCCCAAACAGAAATTTCGGACACGGAAATGTCATGAAACGCCACATTCCCCACCCTTCCCGCAACTACGTTGCCCGTTTTCTCTGACTACAGTCAGCTGTCACATCTGACACAGCTCTCGCCTCGTGGACTAATACCTTCTGACAACAAAATTAAACGTGGAGCTTCAATCCAAATCGAATTGGACAAGTGGTTTGATAAAGTGGAGCGCGGTGAATTTCTGCTGTGTGTAAGGCAAAGTCTTGCACATTTCCTACAAGACGATCCAATCGTCTGTGGTAGGAATTGCTTGAATTTCATAAATCCTTTGCATTTCTCTCATGTACACATGGTACCCATGGTCGAGTGTTTGGGGATACTTTTTTGAGGTGTCTGAAACACATGTAGGATTTGTGTTGGACTTTTTCCCGGGGAAATTTAGAATCTTTAAATATTCATGTTCCGCTACAATTAAGGTACCGTAACTGTGCAATTTCAAAACTTTTCCCCATCATGCCCAATATCAAGAAAGCATGCAAGGGTTTTTAACAAAATGACATTGATTTTAATTTTTATAACCGGTACTTTTCAAAAATTTGCTTTGAAACGTGTGAAATGAAGTTTGCCAATTACTGCAACTGCACAATTTTAAATTACAAAACAAGAAACTTGTGCACAGGATTTTCAGTAGGCTGCATACATGTAGGAAAAATAATATTCGAAAGATTTACAAGTACATGCGAAAGAAAAGATCGGATAATTGTGACACTTAGCAAGACAGCATGCCCACGGGTTAGATTTAGCGAGAGATTACACTGTGCCTCCAAGGTGGAATATATTGATCCAAAACGGAGCCCCTCACCGGCATAGCAGGGGGAGTGCAAGAACTGATGAATAATGCATGAAGCTGAATCAAGTATCAAGGCAAACAGTAGGAATCAAATGCGACAAGCGGACGAGTCCTGTCAAGACATGCAGCGAGCAACAAAATCCCTTTTTCTGAAGGGCACACTACGCCAGAGCTCACCATGTTTTTCTCTATCCCATGGTTAATTTCAGAGAAAGGTTCTCATGTAATCCTCTTTGAGCATCCACTAACAAATGTCCGCAAGGCATTTCTTTAATTTGGTGATTACACTCTGAATAATAATATTGCTTATTTGTATAGCGATTAACCATGATTACGTTGGAGAATTTTACATCATAATAGCCCTAACCTATTGGGCCAATAAAATATTCATTGAACCATCTCAGCCCTCTGGGAAAAAATACAGAAAAAAATATGTACGTATGTAACTGTAATTTTGGCGCAGCTCCACACATTGTTATTCAAACACAATAACCATCTCTGCCTCATAAGTGGTACCTATTTCCTCCAGGGTGGGAACATGCAATAAGACAAAGTGTCTTGCCCAAGGACACACGCACTATAACCCCACGAGCTGCACTCCAACCCATGATCTACATTTTACCAACAAGATGTCGAGTTCAACGCACACGACTATGATCACGCATGAGGTGTGCCGTGGTCTAATGGTTACGGTGTTCAACTCATGCGTTATCATGATACTGGGTTCCAAAACTGATGCGGGAAAATAGGGTAGTGTTCTTGGGCAAGACACTTTACTCAATTACATGTACCTCTCTCCACCCTGGAGAGTACACTAGTCTGTGAGGGTAGAGACATGCGCTCCAGTCATGGCTGCTGAAAAGTGGTCTCATGGCCTGATGAAGAGGAGCAATGATTTTGTGTGAGCAATCAGCTTTGCATACCGTGTTTGACGAGACCCGCTTCTGCTTACGATGGACGCTTCTAAAGCAAGACGATAGTTTCAAAAGGCCATGAGCAACATGAGCCACATGTTCCTACAGAGCGGCAAACATGTGCATTTTGATGAACTGTATTTTTACTGACCTAGAACTGTCAATGCATCAAGTTGCTAAGTCCACTTTAATTACACGTACCTGTACATGTACTGGTAGGATATTTTGTCTGTAACTTGACAGAACTTCCTGGATCAGATGTGATGGTTTACATTTGGTGTATGTAACTTTGTAAGACTTACTAGGGAACATCCTGCAGTTTTTAATCAAAACGATCTGCAGCCCTCAGACTTGGGTTTCCCTGATCATACAGCATGACCGATTCAGTTGTTTTAGGAGTGTCTCATCTGTACACGTATGTCAATACTTGAACCACTATCACTTGGAACACTTTATAAAACAAGACAACTCAAGTCTGAGAAAGTCTCAGAGTGTGCAAAACTCTATTCAACTGATTCAAAATGGTTTTTCCCAGAAAGTCCATGCATCATGCATGGTGTACATTAAGACCTACATATTTTAAGTGCAAAATTTTGAGCTAAATTGTCAAAATAATTTTTAAAGTGCTATGAAAAAAAGCAAATGAAAAAAAAAAATTGGAGGTGAAATAATAAAAAAAAAACCCACAGGGAGCGCTCTTTAAATTGCCAACAACAAGATTGAAAAACTTCCATATTTGTAGCCGTAGGTGATGAGACAAAACATCTTGTTTTTCTACAAGTAGTCCAGATTATCGTAAGCCATTTCTTTTTTAGCCTACGATGAGACAAATTTGTTCCCGAATTGCCAGAGCAAAAACAACTCTAATCCCATAGCCCCAGGAGCTAGACTGCTGTATGGAAGTCTCTCCTGTGTCTACCCTTCACAGATCTACCAGGTACATGTTCCAAGTAACTTTAGAAAATTATGAAGAAAATCTCACTTGTAAGCAAAACTCGGTTGGGACTCTAACCCACAACCTTCTGCCTATAGTACAGATTTCAAAAGCAATCGACTGACCTGCAATGGTCGGTTTACTGAGTCAAATGGGTCAGCTAACCCCAAAGTAGGGCAAAATACCCGCTATAGTCTTCAGTGCACACATACCGGTATACTGTACATGTATTGTACGGAAATTTAAGCAAAAAAAAAAAAGTCTACGTTTCCAGAATTTTAAGGCTGCAGGTCCCAAGGCATGCTCGTTGTCACCCAATTTCAGCCAAATTTCCTCCCAAATTGGCTGCGCGTGAAACGGCTGATGTATTCCCAGCGGTCCCTAACCATGCCCACCAGCCTATCGGCACGGCCGTGCAATGCAGCTTCAGCCAGGAGGTATTTCACGCATTAGCGCATTTCCCTTCTGCCTTGGAGACAAGGTCTGCCTCCATGATCTGATAATATCTGTTCTTAGCATCCACGATCTTACATCTGACAGTACAGGCATGTTCCCTGTGGGAGTGGGTCTGGCTAGAAATCTGGCGATAAGGGAGGAATTTTGTATTTGGCGATCGTTGATGCTGAGTGCCAATGGTTCATGTACCAGGTACGAACGCATTGCTAACATCGCCTGATGCTCATGCAAAGACACTAAGTGCACATTCACAATAAAATAAGACGTGCAGACATGTACTTCTCGCTATTTGCACACAAACCAGTCATGCCAGTAGGTGCTTGTGGTGTATCCCTTGGCTCTGGAAAATGGTAAAAAGGCAGCCTTTCTTGTTTGAGCACGGAGCCACGTGCCCCGACTCAAAAGATGCCACACGTTCCAGGATATTCAGATGAAAATAAGTCACAGTCTGGGTCATAACGTGCCAAACCAGCATGCGAATGCTTTCTTGTGAAGGCCATGTAACATCATACAATGCTCTTCCTGCAAAGAGTCCACCCACGTACATGTACACATTCCAATTCTGATGGCAAGTGTGGTGCTGCCATGGAAAAGGTTACATCACTATGGTTACTCAAATGTCATTCTACAAAAGAAGGTGATCAAGTTATGTTGGAAACATCTTCATTTTGTAGACAGTCATTCTACCTGCAGTTTTATTTAGTGCCGCACTGATACATAAAGGCTGGTTCGTACCGGCACTTGGCAAGAAAGTGAATGTAAACACAAACTTTGTGATGTAAATTCTTTGAATGCAAATTTATGCAAATTTGTGATGTCACACTAGTTTGTTTTATTTCGAACCATGGCAAATCTTGCTGCTTATGTTTTGTGACTTGACTTCAATAATTACTTGTGCTTTTAACAGGGTTAAAAAAAGTTTGAAACCTGAAGCATGTAAAAAAGCAATAGTTACAAATGTATGTAACTCAAGAGAGTGTGCAAGTTGAACTCAAAAACCTGCAAGATTTTATGGGAATACCGGTAGGCCTACAGTACATCCCTGCACCACGTACATTGCACATGTACTAACCCATACCTTCCTCAATCCTCCAACTGTCCAATATCTTCCAGGCGGTTTTGGATGATTTAGAGGTTTGAGGCTGAATGGCAAAAAAGTGTTGATTAATTTTGGAGGATTTGTTAATTTTGTCCAGTCAAGGGCAATATTATTAAGGTTCTGTGAAACAGAAGAAAGCATTACAATTTACAACATATTGAAAATATTGTGAACTGATGACTAGAATAGAAGGAAAAATGTTAACCTCAACTTGGATAAATTTTAACACAGAAGTCCAGTAGAAGGCCTAATTAATTGTTAAGACATTCACATGAAAAGTGATTGTGAACCAGCGAACCTTGCATGCTCAATACAGAATGCAGAGCTCCATTCATGCATGTTTCCTGTGTTTCTCATGTTCAAACAAAATCCAGAACGCAATGCAAGCAGAGGTACTACAAACATGACAAGGAATATGTTACACAGTCAAAAACTGCCAAGACTATTGCAGACAGCCTAAAAACATCGCGTTCTGCACCCCGTCAGAATCAATACAAAAACAAATCAGCAGGAGCAAAATCTCTGCCTCTCCTTAAAACATATGAATCAATACTTCAAACTCCTGACAGCCGACATGATCAAAACAAGACAAGGAAAAAAGCCTTTATAACCAATCGCATTTTAATGTCGCCGATTATTTTCCAGATGAGGGACAGGCCACAATTGTTCAAATTTTGCTAATGCAGGCAAAGTTTCTAAACTCCAAACCATTTTTTAATGAATGGCATTGTAATGTAGCAATAGGCATATCTTTCCGGATATCCAACAGACACGATGGACAGGCTACAATTGGTCTTGACATTTGGGCCGGCGTGGGCCACGTTTCTATTCATGGCTGACATTTTACATTGAGGTTATTGAGCTGGGGAAACCGTGCCATTGAGCGGGTTGCAGGTGCTTCCATTTAGTCACAGTCATAGCAGACGGCTAGATTTAAAGGTTAATAGAACCATGATCATGGAAACTAAGTAGGATTCTTTGTCTTGACGCGTGCGACATGGGCTACAATTTACATGTATATACATTTGTACATATTATCATTACATTCTTGCAAAGTACAATGTACAAGAACAGCAAATAAGAAGTTCTTAAAAGTTCAAGACATAAACAACAGTTTTAAAATCCAAACTTTTATGTACATGTGTATAACACAAGAGGCAGTTGTCGATGTGTACCGGTATGTAAAATTGATACATAGGGGCCTAATGCATATGACTAAAGTGATTTTCAGGTGAAATCAGAATTCAGGTGTCTCACAATCATTACGTGTTGTATACGTGTACATGTATGTACAATATCCAAATAAAAGGGGAGTTGCTGACACTTTTTTCATTGTTTACAATGCACGTGATACATACATGTACACGTATGTACACATGATATTAGGGGGGTACATTTGATATTGATCAAATACCTCTACATCGTACATCATAACAGCAACAAATGAATATATCCCTGATAGTAGAAAAACATGTTGATATGTACCGGTACCTCTATTTCCCTCATATATCCTCCTTTTGTTTGGACGAGAAAACTAAAGAAAACAAAAACAAATACATGTAGATCTTATGATCCATTGATTCAAGCGAGTGAAAAAAGGCTGGTACCGGTACTGCAATTTAGAAAAACAAAAACAAACGCTCAAATTGACCTTCAGTTTACACCAGTTGGGGAATGTAGTGAGGATTTAAGAATCATATTTCCCAGAAAAATGTGGCACAAATATGTAAAAGTTATTGTTTGTGGTCAAGTTTTGAAAACTGCCACACATCACACACATACATTGTAAGTGACCGAAATGACAATACGTATGCATGTACATATGTATGTATCTGGCCCCTTTTAAGAGTTCAGGAATCTCACTAATAAGGATCAATTACAGATATTCACAATGAACAGATGATGGTTTCTTCACACGTTTTCAAGATTATTAAAACTTTTTCTTCTTCAAGACCTTTTTAACCTACATGTACATTTTGGGCGGAACTTTAGCATAATAAAAGTTAAAATTTTATTCACTTACAAAATGTACACACTGCGGTGTTTGAACAGTGTTAGTATCAGGTGTGTGCGTTACTTTGATGCAAATACAAATTATGGCTGTGTACAATGTAATGTTGGCTGATGGAGTTATGGCGTGTTGAGAAAATATTGGCTGTTATAGCATCATATTTTAGTCTCCTAGAACATTTGTACAACTTGACAGAATCAACTTCAAGAACATGATTTTCTGCTATAGAGACACTGAATCCTGCCACATTTGGTTACACATGTAGAACAACACAGGTACAATGTACTTGTGGCAGGATTAATCTTGGGAGATGAAGCTGATCTGATAATGAAGCCAGGATTTCAGAAACACCTTGAGGTGCACATGTATTCTCCACACTTTAAACAATTTGGCTTCACATTTGCAGTCAATGTGTGTTGGATAATTTCACCCAGTGCAACACCCACTGAACTAGCACTATACTAGAGAATGGTTCATCATCAATCAAATAAGACAGCGCTTGATTTAATGAACAACTACTCGGATCTAATTAAATTCCAAGTCTACCATGAAAGACGGCAAAGTTTGCCTGCCAGGATCTCTAATCAAATTCGTCCATGTGTAAAACTGCATTTATTAATAATTTTTTTTTTCAAGAGGAATAGTGTTGAAACTTAGAAGGTGAAATCAAAGGGAAATTTACATGTAGCACAATGAAGTTTGAGCTGAAACATGGAAGATGTTGAATTCCTTCACTGATTTCAATACACTAGGTTAAGGGGAAAAAATAGTTCTGCTTCCGGTTTCCCTACCTACATGTACGGTACCCTATTCTGACAGCCCCTAGCTTAATTCTGTTATGGAAAAAAATGAGAAAAAACAACCAAAACCTAAAAACTTAGGGTAGGGGCTGTCAGGATAGGGTACATAGGTCCCGGTAGGGAAACCGGAAGCAAAACTATTTTTGTTGGCCTTAGCACGACATATTTGCATAATTGGCTCAGAACTTCTGACAATTTATCAAATGTCCACTTACAAAATGCATGTACCTTGGAAACGAAAGAGAAGAATATAGGCAGCTTGTGCAGTTTCATAGAGTTCTTAATTAAAGCATCCAAAAAGGAAAACCAATTAAAGCAAATAAACAGGTTTTTTTTCTGTGAATACAATGAATGCAACACCTGTCACAACCGCCATAACTTACGTAAGTTTACAATACAGTATCACAATATTGACCTCAGAACCGTATGTTCGGTAACATAAAACAAAACTAAATGAAACAAATAAATTGGGAGTTTCACTCAATTTGTATACATGTAGTTTTAATATTTCAATCTTGTGGAAATTTTGTAAAGTATGGTAAATGTATTTCAGTTTCTTTAGCCATTTGCAGCAAATCCATCACTTCTCACAGATAGGCCTTAATAGTTTTATTTTGTATCTAATGGACATAATTAAATAAAAAAAAACACCAAAAATGGAATCTGAACACTTAGGCGGCATATTAATTAATTAAAATGTGACAACATTACACTGTCAATTTTACATGTACACACATCCCATACCGGTTGTGGAAATTTACAAAATCACTGTATAAAACATAAAATCATCCGTGTGTAATTGACAGCACATACAGTTGTGATAATGTGCGTGCAATTTTATGTGAAAATGAAACAAGTAACAAAACAACAAAGATAACTTGGTAATAATTAACCAAATTCAGATAAAAAAAATGGGAAAAATATCAATTTTCCCTGAGCAAGTGAAATTTATGTAAATTGACATCATACAATTCTGCCTGGTGCAATTTAAAAACAGATTGTTCACTTCATATTGTACAAGGTTTTCTCCTTATCACGAACGGAACAGGTGCTGAAGTGAATCCAATCACATAAAATATTCAAACTTCAAATCAAATATTCAACATTTCAGACAGTGAAGGCATTTTTTCCTTTCATGCAATATTAACCCACATTCACACACACAATGTTTTGTAAAAAAGAGACAAACAACGCAGAAACATAAAATTGCTGACTCTACCTTTTCCATTCATTTGTTCACTCCTTCAGAGTTGCCCAGACTTATCCTCCGTGTATTGTTTTCGGCCAAACGATTCAACCATATGGCCGTTTCGCGGCCACTTGCTCCGATCTGACGCAGCGCTCCACCAACTGTTGTATGTGAGCAACGCAGTCAACAACAGAAACCACTCAGCACAGACACACGTACATTGTAGTGTACTGAGGGTGGTAGCGTTTACTGTGTATTGTAGTTAAGCCACGTTGATTGTGGCTGTACCTGCAACACACGCACACAGACACCCACACGCACACCGACAGGGAAGTGACAGCTGTGACAGCGATATTCCCTTGGCTGTGTACGTTGTAACATCTCATCATATGTGTAATATTCAAGTGTATGCATTCAATACAATATAATTGTAGTGTGAGTGTCGCGTGGGGAAAATATCGCTATTAAAGATGATAGCAAATTTGGCTACATGTACATGTATTGCTTAAATGGGAAGACTACATTTGTACATCTAGAGCTCCCAGTAGGGAGGAAAGGTTACACTGCTGGCAGCGATATCCAACGAGTAATGAGTAGCATAAAATTCAACAAAATAATTTATCTGAAAATCATTACTACTGGTTCATTCTATAAATTTGGCGTCCACTTTTGTTTTTGTGTCCCTGTTACATCGGTCAGTATGATTTAGAATGCACTCCTTAATGCAGTCCTCTTCCAAGATTATGAACAGCAAACTACCCAGAACTCCCCCCCCCCCAAAAAAAAAAATCCCAATCTTTTGAAGTTATTCTTAATGATGTACCCCAGTGCACTACTGCATTGTACATATTTTACTGTTACTGAAAGCTAAATGTTAATTATCTATTACCAGAGTACGGTACACCCAAAGTAAATATGGCATGATGCAATTTCTTGAAAATGTGTGATTCTTTTTTCTTTAAGGTCTGCACTTGAACTAATCGATCAGATAAAATACTTTTGATTTGTTGTTAAAAAGACAAGTTTAAGAATGCTGGTCCAGGATGGGCACTTGATTCAGCCTACGGTACCGGTACATGTACCGTACTGGTGAAAGTCTGCGGAAAAATTCTGAGAAAGCAAATCTCTTTCGTGAGTTTGGTTGTTTATAAGAAGAACCTGCAGACACTCATTGTTCCAGCAAGAGACAGTGTTGCCCAGGTCAAAAGAAAATGAAATATATGTAGCCGCTTTAATTAAGTCACTAACATGACTAACAATTTTGTAACTCTACAAAATTAAAAGTCCAACATTCCTACATTCCTCCATTTTAAAGTACAGCACAGGTCTACATATTGTATCCCGTTGTGGCGGAGTGTGGCCTAGTGGTTAGGATTTGTGACTCAGGATCAGAGGGTCAGGGGTTCAAATCCAGCCACTGGCCAAATGGTGTGTCCTTGGGCAAGCCACTTCATCCCCACTTGCCTCTCTCCACCCAGGAGTATAAATGGGTACCGACACTTGCTGGGGAGTAACCTACTGCGATGGACTAGCATCCCATCCAGGGGGAATAGAAATAATCTCAATCATTTCATGCTACTGAAACCGGAGATAAATGCCGGCCTGATGGGCCACATTGACTCATGTTAGACTTTATTTTTCTAAACCAATCCCGCTGACCCTAAATGTTTTATAAATGTTTCTTCCTACATTTTGTACAGCTTTAAAGTTTTCAAGTCAAAGCAGACAACATACAGAACATAAGAGAGTATGCCAATATTAAGACAACAGACACTCCAAGAAATTCATACCCTGCTGTCTCAAAAAAAAATCATTAAAAAAGGGTTTCATGAAGAAGCATACAATGGCCAATTAGCAAGACATCAACCACGCTAGGAATATACACAGTGGCAAGAGTATTTAAGTTGGAAACCGCATTTCATCCCTTGCGGTCATGAGTGTTGTGAACTTGGATGGACAGCTCTTTGCAGTCACACAAAGAACAATGTGAGTTGTGTCTGCTTTCCCGATTTATAAGAAAAACAAATCTAGGACGAGCTTCAAACAACGCAAGACAAATAAGAAATTTGAAAAAAAGAAGGATTATACGTACCTTGACTCTCCATGTTTTCCCTACAATATGAAATGTCAGGTCTCAGGAATGTTATGCTCTGCCAATAATAATCATATAGCACGCTGATACAGTATTGTCTTCACGTTCAGAACGGACAATTTACAACTAATTGTGCCACATCCTAAATTACAAGTATTTTGTATGGAGCGAGCCAGCTGCTGCCCAGACCACTAATGACTCAAACTCATATTGTTACTCATATCCACAACACGGGTGCCCTGTCTTCCTTCAAAAACTGACTTTTCCTGTGTGTAGACTCCGCTCAAGTCTGTAGCCATTCTATCACGATTAGAGGAACATTACTAACATTGTAGTCAAGTCCATCACAAGTCCGTCCAGTCTGAAGTCAAGTCACAAGCTATTCAAATGAAATGTGACGAAAGCAGTCTTTTGTACTTGTACTTGTCTTTTGTACCTTATTGCTTGTGACTGGACTGAAAGGACATTGTTCGTACAATGCACTGCTACGACCAAGCAAAGCCTAAATTTGCCTTACATTATTTCTTAACTTCCTTGGGTTCAAATTGACTTTTTTAACATCCAATTTCTCTCCAACGGTGTGCATGTTCAGTGACATTCTTTTTTTTGTCCAGGCTGCCAGGTATTCCCATAACATTTATAACCACTTGGAAACTAGTAAACGGTAACTGCTGGCTTGTTGAGCTTGTGGCTAAATCATGATTTGAGTGATTCATTGTGCATACAGGATCGATAATTCTGGCTACGCTACACAGCATCGGCAGGGAAGTGGTGAATTTCCTAGCTGATAACTAGGTCTTCCTGAAAAACTACAAGTAACCTGCTTAGAAGTCATTAGTGTACAGTTGCATGGGATCATAAAATGGTTCAAGGATCTACGTGTTCAAATACTAGGCCTACCTGGACGATACATTTGTGTTTGTACAACAATGCTGCACCAAGATAGCCAGGTGTGTACATTGTAAATTATGTACATATGTACATGTATGTTACGCTCCAACTTTACCATTGGTCCCAACTTAAGTTGGGACGGGCCCAACTGCCAAGTGCCACTCAAGTGCTGGAGAATCTACCGGTATTAACTTGTTGTTGGCCTAAGTTTACTTTTTTTTGGCGACATGTACGGTAGGCCTATAAACTGGCAAATAGCAATTTTATTTTCATTATAAACTCTGCCATAAAAACTAAAGTATACATGTAGGACAACTCAATTGGTATGGTCCAACTGGAACACTTTAGTTGGGACAGTCTCAACTTAAATTGGGACTGATGGTGGCATCATGGAAGTGACTATATATTGCAGGAACAGTACATGGACATACAATATCTTCTTGCGAAAAGGCTGGAATTTTCCAAGTTGATGTACATGTACATTGTACAATGTACATACACATTGTACTGGTTTTTGAAATCCTGGTTTCAGAGCTAGCTATAAGAAGATGTCAATTATTTGCCGACAGCAAGAAACCATTTGCATCGTCACGATTCTTTTCACCCACGGGACCTGTATATCCACTCGTCAATGTCTCAAACAAAGCCTGCCTGGCAAACATATTGAATTACGCTGTCTTAATCATGATCTCCCAGCATTTGTTACCATGGTTACCGTGGCAATCTCAAGACTAATTTCTAAGCTTTCTGCAGCAGAGTTCCCTTTGGGATCTGGGTGATTATTCTGCGGTTAAGACGAGATGGGAATACCGGTATCAATCACTCACGAATTATGCCATTATAACAAAAGCAATGTGTGAACATATCTGCTGCGTAGCACTGTGTACAGCATGGACACTTAATAGTAAATGTGGAACATTGCTTACACGTAGGTCAAAACAAAAATGAGTTCTGCTTCTGATTACATGGCAATTAATAGGGTAGGTAGGTAGGCAATTTTATTTTTTTGGCTAATTTTGTTTGTGTATAAACATACGGCGGCGTCTGCGTGTAGTCAAGGGTACAAGGTAGAAATTAATGGTTTGGGGGTTTTGGATGTTTTTGTCTCATTTCCCCTCCCCCCCCAAAAAAAAATTAGGGTAGGGGCTGTCAGAATAGGGTAGGTTTCATAACATGTGGTATAATGCTGATTGAAATTCAAGTTCCACCTTTATTTATAACAAGCTGAATCTGGAAATGCTGCATTTGAGTTTAAAAGCATTGAATAGGCATTGCAGTTGGTGACATCACAGGTGAGATAGAGTGCCCAAGTAAAATTTACACCCTTTCACTTAATTGATTGTACATTTTTTTTAATGGATCTAAGGACCCAAATGGAATGGGGTAAAAAGGACTCTTGTGGATTGAGAAATAGTCAGGCTAATTTCATAGAAAAAAATATTAAAACATTTTAATTACAATGTATTTGTTTTCTGAAAGTTGCACTTTTTTTGCACACTCTGAATTTGGTACAGAACAAAATATGAGTAGCATACAATGCATATACATGTACATGTACATGTACAGTGGGTTTGACTTGTGATGCCATGACTGGCAATGCCCAGACTAAAGAGGGCAGCATTGAACATATATGGTCAAAGAGTGAAGTACCTGCACATACATACAAATGTATACATGTACTGTATGTTTATGATCAGAATAGTTCATATTGACACAAATTCATTTGTATACTATGTACATGTAATGTATGCAACCCTAACTCCCTACTGTCTTTTACTAATTAGTACTGGACCAAGTCCACCAAAATCCATCAATCACACTGCTTCCAATCATTCAAATCATGGAGGAAGGGTCTGTTTTCCTTCCTCCAAGTTCCAATGCATGCTTTCATTTAGGCCAAATAAAACATGTTTAGCGTCCTGCCTTTTTGAAAAAAGGAAGCGAGAGGCCCTTTTTTTCCCCCCTCCAAAATGGCCGCCCAAGCAGGCTATTTTTCAAGATGGCTGCCATTTGACTCAGGAAATGACATACCACCTTTATCCATGTATGGGCTAGATGCAACAGAGTGAACAGACAAAGATGCCAAAATGTCACTATTTAAAATTTATAATTTTTTCGGGGGGAAAAAAAGATTTAAAAACAAGGAGTTGTTTAGCTAATGATGTATTTTTTCCAAAACAGACTGAATATTCAAATATTCAAAACTTGTTGATCAAGTTTGACAGGCGCCAGCTACAACTGTACCAGTCAAAAGTTGCACGGAGGGCTGCTGGAGTGTTTTGCAGTATTTAAGTACAAAATGTAACTGCTACAACTACAAGGATGGGAACAATGAACCACCGTCGACAAAAATTTACCGTTGACAAAAAGTGGCAACTGACAATAAAGCACCGCAACTTTACGATAAATAACATTACAGTTGTGCTTGTACATGTACATGCTAATTTTTTTCCCCGAATATTTGAACCAACCAAAAGCTATTTGAAATTTGAATATGCGGTTGATGATTGAATCTTCACATACCGGTATCACTATCACTACACAGCTCAAAAAGGTCAGATAGGCCGATTTCAAAAATGTTGAAAAGACATTAATATTATTAATATTATTGGACTAGAATTAGAAACATTTCAAATTT
The DNA here is from genome assembly GCF_015706575.1 of Patiria miniata. Classification (NCBI taxonomy): domain Eukaryota; kingdom Metazoa; phylum Echinodermata; class Asteroidea; order Valvatida; family Asterinidae; genus Patiria; species Patiria miniata. The sequence continues at coordinate 17,848,964 of NW_024037056.1, forward strand.
TGATAGGAAATACTAGACTAGCTTGAGTAACTCCAGCTTCAATGCTCATCGCATTTAGAGCTGTAAAAAACCAGATTGTAAGAGGCCCGAAATTCGGGATCGTATATCCCCCAGTGTATTCCAAAACAGTCCACTTTCCCTCTATTTTCCCAACCCATTTTCCATAATCCATTCCACAATCTGGGTTGGGAATAGTCTGAGTAACTTGGACCCAACTTATCACCTTTTTAACATTCGGACATGGTCTGGCGATAGTAGGGTCCAAGCTAAACCGCATCAGTCAGTCGACACAGTCGGTTTTGTCCTTGACCCGAAAACCCAACGTTGCCTAGTCCGAGTAACTTGGACCCAACTTATCGCCTTTTTAAAAATTTGGACATGGTCTGGCGATAGTAGGGTCCAAGCCCATTCCTCGACCTAGACAACACAGTCACTGACAGTCCCAAAAACCAACATTTTCCAACAAAAAACATCAGATTTCACCTTCAAAACGGCCTCCAAATTACTAGATATGTCACCTGAGGTACAAGTAGACATAGATGATTAAGATGGTTGTACTTAAGTTTACTTACGATCCGGAAAAAAAGTGAAATTTTCCGTTCAATTCTGGAGACCCCCTCTGCCTAGGTTGTCGTTGTTGTGCTCACGTTCAAAACTGCATGATAATGGCGTCTGACCTCGACCTCATGCAAATGTGGTGCGGTGCGCTTGCGCATAATGCACTGCATGCATACACGGCAGATTCCCCTGCGCCGCGCCGACGACTGTTTCCTGATGTAGAGCGCTGTGTAAGTTCGCGGTACGCCTGGGAGTCGCGCTGGCTAGCCAGGCGTACCGCGAACTTACACAGCGCTCTACATCAGGAAACAGTCGTCGGCGCGGCGCAGGGGAATCTGCCGTGTATGCATGCAGTGCATTATGCGCAAGCGCGCCGCACCACATTTGCATGAGGTCGAGGTCAGACGCCATTATCATGCAGTTTTGAACGTGAGCACAACAACGACAACCTAGGCAGAGGGGGTCTCCAGAATTGAACGGAAAATTTCACTTTTTTTCCGGATCGTAAGTAAACTTAAGTACAACCATCTTAATCATCTATGTCTACTTGTACCTCAGGTGACATATCTAGTAATTTGGAGGCCGTTTTGAAGGTGAAATCTGATGTTTTTTGTTGGAAAATGTTGGTTTTTGGGACTGTCAGTGACTGTGTTGTCTAGGTCGAGGAATGGGCTTGGACCCTACTATCGCCAGACCATGTCCAAATTTTTAAAAAGGCGATAAGTTGGGTCCAAGTTACTCGGACTAAACGTTGCCCAACAAAAACATCAGATTTCACCCTCAAAATGACCTAGGCCCTACAACTTACTAGATACGCCACCTGAGATACAAGTAGACATCGATGATTAAGATGTTTGTACTCTACTTACAATCCGGATTGAAGTGAAATTTCCCGTTCAATTCCGAGAGCTCCCCATACCGTTAAGTGTACCTTCCTCCCGGTGTGATACTGGCGCTACCTAAACAAGTGAGTTGACATTCGGGGGCGAGTTGGTATTGTGGGGCGAGGTTATGTTAAGCATGTGTGTGACACTGATCACTGACACATGCATGACCGAGTTGCTGCAGTGGCCAGCGCAGCGGTTTAGGGGCTTAAGCGCACTGGCATTAGTGGCAATGGCATGACTAGACACAACTTCACAAGTAATTAAAAATATATTGCCACTACAAATACTATAATCTTAGCTTTATACTCACCTAAAAATCTATCACAAAGTAACTCTGTTCAGGAAATGAATGCTGTGCATTTATGATGTTTTGTTCCTTTTCCGTCAAGACAGATGGGATTGGGAGTGAATTTTTCTGTATTGGAAATTAATTAAGAATGGCCCCGCAACCATGAATTGATTTTCCAATTGAATTGACACTAGATAAAGTTGGGTATCAGACGGGAACCGGCGGGATTAATTTTGGAGAGCGCCCTCTTTTGATGACATGATGATTATTCTTGTTGCTCGGACTCCACAAACAGCATTCCATTGCAATCTTTGCTGAGATTGTTCATGTTTGTGGATCATTTGTGGGCAAGATACAGCCATGGATGATGAATTCGACATACCCGAAAGAGGTACTCTTTCTTGAAAATAACATATTCATTCAATTCCCTTGATTATGTTGTCGTGCATTAACGTTTTATTATTAACATAATAACAATTTATGTGGTCAGGTGGTAGGCCTATGTACATGTCGTGTATGTTGTGTTTTTTTTTTTTACCATGTCCATGCTTACGAATTCGATGTCACTTTTTTGCGTGTACTGATGATCTGCATCCTTGTTGCATTGCAGTTGGAGTAAACCGAGCAGGGTTGTGAATCGATCTATTCCTACAAGTACAAATCCTCATCAGTAAAGTTTATTTTTATACAATGTAGTACAAAGGGGCTAAAGGTATCATGATCATGGTCCACCATTTGTAATTTTTGCATTTTGTTTGTTTGAAGCAACAAAAGTACTCAAAAGAGTCAAAAGATCTAAAGAAGGGTGCTGAACAACTAAGCTGATGAAGTTTCAGCTTGGCTTAAGCAGTATATTTCGAGGAAAACAACATTCTAGGATCTCGATTTCAAATCAAAAGTTGCTGAATCATGTTTTGAATTGGGCCTGAATTCAGCGTCTGAGACACGTTCTCACAGAGCCGATTGCAGCTACGTGATGTCGCGCACTGATCCGACGAATTAAAGCAACCGCGCACGTGCTTGCGTCGTGCCAATGCTTGCGCACGCTTCGCCGAATAACAAAATGAACTACTAGTTTGTATATCATACGGTGCTTCTAAACGTTGGGAAGGCCTTCTTTTGTTGATTTCTTCAAAATGACAGCTTGTCAGAAAGAATTATTTCACAGGGAGTTTAGTATATTTTTCAACAATAATTACGCCAGTTACTTTTTGGATAGCTGCAAATGATGGACTCTGGCTTTAACAAAGAAGTTGTGTTTGACAGTAAGATAGGTATATGTGACCTCGGTGATGATTTTGAAGAAAATTTGAAATGTTTTATCAATTTTTGTTGTCCTCGTCTAGTCACGACACCACCAGAGGTCTTTCCATGCGACATCTGTGGCCGATCCTTCGTGGAACAGACCCTCCAGCGTCATGTTAAGATCTGCGAGAAAAACGCTACCAAGAAGAGGAAAACCTTCAACTCTTCCAAGCAGCGGGCCACCGGCAACGAGATCCTGTCAGTGCCAAAAACAGACCCTAAAAAACTTGAAAAAGCGGTAAGACGTGTGACAGTTCAGTGGGAACGAAGCCCGGAAGACCCAGGTCAAGTTTAGTTTTCGTCATGGTGTTTTTTTCTAGTGTCCATGATGGTATCTGGCTACTAACATACATTTGCAATCACTAGCCATGCGCTATGCACTTTACAAAGCGTGAACAGTGACCTCAACAACTATATGCAAATCAGTTGGTGAAGGACGAATGCCTCGGGACAACAGATCCCGTTGGCTTATTTTTATTTAATTTTCACTGGATTTCCATTGACGACCTTGTACATGTATGTGAATACAGATGAGATTATTATTCAGTACTTGGTCATCATCAGTGCATTAGCTTAAATATAGTACATAGGAAGGTATGCTCAAGCCTCGGGTCTGAGTGCCAAAGTTCCCGAAATTAGAATCCATTCACAACAAAGTGAAGCAACACATGCTTTATATACATTGGCGCATTATACCCTGTACCGCCCAAAACCGCCCTGCTTATAACTCTATAAACTTGCCTCAACACTGAATGGATTTATAGGTTTATTAGGGAATAAATCCAAAGTAAAACAAGTGATCCTTGCACATTACAGAAAAGAGCGACAGCCAACTGGCGCAACAAGCATGAAGAGTTAGTGTCTAATCTTCGAGCAGCTCGAGGGGTCACCCGGGCAATGAAGACTGGGGCACCTCTACCTCCGCCCCCTTCACAGGCAAAGGTTAACCCAGGTGAGTCAGGGGTCAACCTGGGTGGATCAAAGGTCAATCCAGATGGTCAGTGAACATTGGGACACCTCTACCAACCCCACCCCCTCCCAAGCAGGGTCAACCAGGGCGAGTCAGGGGTCAACCTGGGTGGGTCAAACTCAAAGGTCATTCCAGGTGGTCAGTGAAGACTGGGGCACCTCTTCCTCCGCCCCCTTCACAGGCAAAGGTGAGTCAGGGGTCAACCTGGGTGGGTCAAAGGTCAATCCAGATTGTCAGTGAAGACAAGGGCACCCCTACCCCCCCCCCCCCCCCCCTTCACAGACAGGGTCAACCGGAGTGAGTCCGAGGTTAACCTATTGGTAGGCGGGTCTTCCCAACTCGCCCTTTGTAACCGTTGCAGGGTAACTTGTGCACAGATGTCCATATATGTGTTAGAAATTTTATCAGTGTTTCCATAGTGTCTGTGAATTCAGAGAAACTTGGCGCCACCCTTATTTAATAGTACTTCCCTGCCCCCAGATTATGTGCAATGCCCAACCTGCCAGAGAAACTTCAGTGAGGGTGCTGCTGAGAGGCACATACCTTGGTGTAAAGAGAAGAACAAACGACTACCGACGACTGGTAATAAATCCACAGCTCAGAAGGACAAACAGGCCATCAGGACACAGGTACTGAAATCAAACAGCTAGGCCTTTTGCTAGGATGCATCCTTAATCCTTTAAACTCCTCCAACTGCCATCACATAAGAACTGGATTCTGCCTCAGTCCTCTAAATCATTCATTTTTAAAAATTTATTTCAATAGAGGGGTGACCACTGCCTTATTCCTTCAAAATCCTCCAAAAATCACTGTTACATTGAGGCAGTGCTGATGATTTTCAGAAGCATTACCAATGATAATCAGTTAAATCCAGATGAAAAGGGTCTGGATTTAACATCTGCATTACCTGGAGGGGATAGTTTTACTATATACCACTCAAAGCAGTCAGTATTTGTATATGACGCTGCTCCACACAGCACAAACCGCAATTACCAGGCAGCAAGAAGCGATGGATTTTGCCTCCCAAAGCAGGCCCAGCACTAAGGACCAGAAGGACAGGGTCTGGATCCAACACGTGGAGGAGATAGTTTTACTATTTACCACTCAAAGCAGTCAATATTTGTATACATTTGTTCTACACAGTACAAACCGCCGCTACCAGGCAGCAAGAAGCATCAGATTGTACCGCCCAAGGCAGGCCCAGCACTAAGGACCGGAAGGACGGTCTGGATCCAACACGTGGAGGGAATAGTTTTACTATGTACCACTTAAAGCAGTCAATATTTGTATACATTTGTTCTACACAGTACAAACCGCCGCTACCAGGCAGCAAGAAGCGTCAGATTGTACCTCCCAAGGCAGGCCCAGCACTAAGGACCGGAAGGACGGGGTCTGGATCCAATGTACAACAGCTGGAAGACCAGTACAGCAATATGAGCATGAATGAGAAAACGCCACCGGGCAGGGCAAGGACAAAACCAGGTCAGTTGCTGAGATACCCTCATCACTGTAAAATATTCCCTTGTACTAGTCTTACTGATCTTGGGGAGTGGTTAGATATACGGTTTTTAACATTCTTGTTTAAAACAGGCCAAGTTTAAGACAGGCTAAGCACATATTTATTCCCTTATTTCAACACTTATCACCAGGTGGGCGTGGGACAGTCAATGGATCCAAGGCACGGAGCGCAAGTCTGGAACGACGGTTAGAGAAGCCAACTGATAGTTACCGCAGCTCAAGTGGAGATAGCTTACGTGGCAAAAGGTAACTAGTTTTTTTTATATATTTGTTATACAAACTTGGGTTAACTGTTGTTGCAATGTACATAAATAATTTGCATTACATACTGACAGGAAAATTTCTTAGGTGTAAATCTATTGTTCTTCAAATCTAGTTATTCTGCTTTTGTAATTCTTATTGTTGTTTATATTTATTTTCCACTCTCTTTGCCATTCATTTCTCAATTTCTTTGCATGCTGTTCCATGTACATGTACATTATGTTTCTGTATGTTGTTTGTGTAATGTACATGTTACTCTGTGTATGTGTTATCCATCCACTTACATGCACATTATCCATACGCCATTCATATGTAAACATATCGTCCACATGTTATCCACATACTGTCATACTGTCATTTTCACACAATCCATGTTATCCACGTACATGTACCATCCAAAAACATCTCAATCAACCACTAAACATTCAACATGTTATTGTCAACATGTTATCCACATCCCTTGCACATGTTACCATCTACAAACCATGCACTTGTTATCCACACGCCATCCTCATGTTATCCACAAACTATCCACATGTCATCCCCATCCATCCACTCGCTACCCATCCCACCATCCACTAGATACACTGATGATGAAGATGAATATGATTACAATGGCTACGGTGATACGGCAGATCGCTATGGTCGTAGGAGAGCAGGGTCCAATCACATATTGCCCCATCAACGCGTGAGGGCCGCCAAGGAGCTGAGGTTGGTATCCCGACGACTACCCCTCCCCTTTCCTTATACCAGCCCCTCCCCCTACCCCTCTCACTAAAAGTGATACACCTCATGATAGACTTTCTGAGTTGAATATATCTCTTTCAAAGGTTGGAGTACAGTTATTCAGTTCATCAGTTGTAGCATGTTAGTGGTTGATGTCTTATACATTCTAATGCATGGTGGTCTTGGGCGGTTTCTACTGAGTGAGACAGCACATGCGAACCACAATTTATATACCCATGGTGCTTTGGAATAAAGCATGAGGCAACTTGTACCAGGCAATGTCATTTGATCCACAGGCAATTTCAAAGACGACAAGGACGGATACAAATTTAAATTCCTCGACATATTCTGGAGAATTTCCATTATCTGTGGGACTTTGGTACATTGTACTTTGTTCTTCAGTGATTGCGAGTAAATTTGGTTGCCTCCAAGTTGTTTGTAAAAATTGCCTCACATGACTTAGCCCTTTGTTTATATTTACACTGCAAGTGCATTGTAAGGAAAATAATACAATGTTATATAATTGTGTGTCTTTCTTCAGCTCACCGACCTCCAGGACCCCCACCCCTCCTTCCAAGGCCTCATCGGGCTCTAGCCTCCAGAGAAAAGCTAGCCTGGAAAATGTCAACGGCCGGCGAGCCTCCAAGTTCTGCCATGAGTGTGGGACGCAGTATCCTGTGGTACAGGCTAAGTTCTGCTGCGAGTGCGGGACCAGGAGGGCCTATTTTGACTGAAGTGTTTCAAATATTTAACCTCTGTATGGGTCAGGGCTCATGTCATATGAATATTCATGCTGTTGCTAGGAGCTTCACCAATCAGGGTACAGAAAATGATAATCACCATGGTACACTTGCAACCAGTTACATCTTACAATCAGGTACGCGTAGGCTGCGCTAGTCCTCACGTAATGCCAGTGGCCGGGGGTGGGGGCTGTTGCCACACATACTGATAAATACACTCTCTGCACACGGCCATGGCGCGTAGCATGTGTGTGTATGAGGTAGAAACCATCAACAGTGCAGTCCAACATATTCAATTTCAGGGAAATGTGTTGGTAAACAGCCCCCCCCCCCCAACATTTATCGCTACGCTACAGCTTAATGAGCTTGGATCCTTTGTGTAAAATCTCTTCAAGGCTTCCTGGAAAATATTATGAGTTTACATACAGTGCCATGGTTCAATGGTTACGGCTTTCGACTTGTGTGCCATTGTACGTGGGTTCAAACCCTGAGGGGGAACATGGTGCCTGTGTTCTCGGGCAAGACACTTTCCTACAATTGCCTCTCTCCACCCAGGAGTATGGGTACCTGTGAAGGTAGAGACCAGATTGTGCTGATCTCGAGGAGAGGCAGAACCCACGGGTCTCACGGCCCGTTGAACAGGGGTAATAATTATGAAGACCTTTGGTATAAAGTGATATATAAGCTGAAACACCACATTATGATTATTTATTTTTTATTCATTTAGCATTATTTCTATGCTGCCAAAAAGTATATAAACTATATGGGTACAATGTGTTCATTGGAAAGTATTCACTTTATTCCGTGTTATGACTATAGGATATTGGTCAGTGACCATGAATTATCTATAAACAAAAACTTGGTTCAGTTCAGGACCATGGTTATTATAAAAAGAGGGGCCACAAATGAATTTTAAGCCAAATTAAAGTTGTATATAAAAAAAAACAGACAACGTTTTAGAATTAATTGGTTCCTGTCTGTATATCGTGTGGTGCTGTTTCTGTGATGTCAATTGACATGATTGAGGCACCCACTTAAATTCTGTACAAATTATGAATTTAAACTAAATCTAGCTCAAAATAAATCTTTTTCTAATTTTGGGCGAGATTACATAAACAGTATCTTGAATTAAATATTTTCTTTTGTGATTACAAAAATGTAGTAGCTTGCTACGCACCCAGTGAATTATGGATCTGTATTATTTGCTGAACAATCACTATTTTTTTATTTTGTAAAATATGATGTTGCTCTTTGAGTTGATGTCATTGAGGCTGTGTAGTATGTACATTATTTTTGAAATCATTCCAATGAACAGTCAGTACATGTACATGTTAAACTGAAAACATGTGTAATTCTTTGCCCCCTGAATAGTCTATCCAGATGTTTAAAAAATAAAAACACAAAAATTGGCACAATTTCCGTGTATACACTTACACACGTGTACTGCCATTTATAAATGTAAATACTTGTGTATGTACATATGTTAGGATAGAAAAGATGCACTGTACTTAAACTTGTTAACTTTAACAGTCAATGTTGAAAGTTCTAAGCATCCCCAGATTTCAATTTTATCACATTCTTATATTTACATGGTATTTTTCATAATCTCTCGCCATCTCATTTCCACCATTTTTCTCAACCATAGAAAGTTCACTTGGGAGGAGTTTGCAAAACCATTCTACCAAGAATGTTTTAATGAATATGAAAAATTAAGACAGCTGAAAGGGTTTTAAACCACATAAAACGTTTGTGTTGTACCCATGGGAAAGGTTGTAGAGCATGTGTATGTAGCTTATGTGCAATATGTACGTATTATCTGCATGAAAATAAACAAAGGACAATGTACATGAACACAGTCTTGTAACATCTGAGTGTTTGAAATGTGTCTAGTTAAAAACCAAGCAGACGAGAGAAGGTGACAAAAATGTTGTTGGAAACTTACTTTTCAGGTCGCTCATAAAGCTCACGAGATGGTTAATTCAATTGGGAACTTAAAATTGATTTTTAAAAATGAAAAGATAATAATTACAAAATGTTTTGGAGATGGGCATTATTTCTAAAATTGGAACATTTCTATTTGACGCGAGTACATGCGAGGCATATATCTGCACACTGTAATGTCAAAACAAAATACCCCAAAACAGGAGAAATTTAACAAATGGAAGAATACTTATGCAGTAATGAAGAGTTAAATGAAGGCAAAATACGGAATGCCAATCTTATCTAATTTTCTACAATATGAACCATTAACGATCATGTACCTGCCAGAGAGTTAGTGACTGGTGGGTACCGTCTCAACATCTACCACAACAAAATGGCCATAACTCGATTACTGTAATACATTTTCAATGGCACTAACCGTGAGTGCAAATGTACATTTTGTATTACACAAAAATAACGACACCTTATAATATAAAGTGAGCTGAGCTTATTAAGCATACAGTAATGAGGATAATAACTTGCCAAAATAATGTGCTAAAGTCACCAAATACCAGCAATATACCTACATATATACCTACATTCATATACCTACTCAAATACCGTCACTAAAACATACAAAATTATAGAAAAGGTTTTGAAATTAAGCTCACCTAATGTATGAAAAGGTTCCTTCAGAAGCCATATAGGCGAGGGCTCATGTAGCTGCACAGTAATAGCAACGTGATGCAACGGAAGAACAAGTATTGTGGCTGAACTCAAGAAAGAACAACGGTCTACAACATGCTACTTTTACGACGGTGTGCAGGAATGACTGTCTTGAATTTCGCGCTGCACCACGCCCGCACTCGTTGTGCGGACGACAACCCAAACATTCGCGCGCCCTCTTTTGAAGGAAATAGGCTACCACGCATTAAGTAAAATTATATGGAACAAAACCGCACTCGTTTTCCGGATGATAACTCAAAAGTAGTCACATTGAATCGAAATGTCGTATATAATATATTAGTGATATGTAACAAAATTCTGTTGAATATCGGGGGAAATTGTCAAATAATAAAAATGATATAACAATACCAATGTAGTGAGTGTGTTAAGCGCAAAAAATACAAGGCGAATTTAAGTCCACTTTCATAACATAAAAATAGCACACTCGGTTTTCAATAGTACGAGCACTACACCACTAACACTGCAACTTGTATGTCTAAAAATAATAGGTAATGTAAATCCCTACAAATCTTCAATAACGCTCGAGGCGCATTATTTCCATCTCTGACGAACTGTTTGTCCGCGCTCCGTGTGTTAATTCTTCTTGCCTCTCGCCCCTCCGCCGAGTAGAGCTTTCTCTAGCCCCATGACCGGGCCTTCCACGCCGATGGACAGTACGAAGGCCGCCGCGTAGGCAAACACCGTGTTGGAAATGAACATGGAAGCCTGTCAGGAAATTGGGTATAAGTTAAAAGTCAGCAAGTTATCTTTTGCTGTTAAAAGACTAAGGACACATTAGGTTAATGGACGTAGCTGTTGCCCAATGGAACTCATTTTTGATACTGCGCAGGGTTAAAAAAATAATAATAATAATAAGCAATGAAATTTAAATACAAATGTGCTTCAAGAGTTGTTTAAAGTAGTTGTTTGATTCTGCTCAGGAATGGTTACTTACATATTGGATGTAGGTGAAGTGATATTGGGACTTGGCGGTTGTGTAGAAGGAATACATGAGAATCGGATGAAGCAGATATGCACCAAAGGTGATGCGACTCAACGGTGCCCAGAAGCCCCAGCTCAGGAGGGCGTTGATGGGGCCTACAAGGTGGGGTAAAACGGTCACATTAACAAGCTGTAGGTTACGAGAATCTTTAAAATCCTAGGTTGAGCTGAGGAGGACTCGCTTTCCCAATTTTTGATCTTGCCTAAAATCTAATATAAAAATCTCATGTAGATCTTTGAAATGGAATCACAGAAGTTCTCATCATTTGTTCTTATCATCGGGTAGAAGAAGAAGGACGTGATACCATTGCCAACGCTTACCTCCGTAGCCTGTGACGCATGCAAATGCCACCCAGCCCACGGCCATAACAAATGCTGCTCGACTGAAAACAGTATACATCACCGCAGCATACTGCGGTATGAGCTCTCCATTGCTACGATATGGTCCATAAATGATAGCTAGGCCCACTCCAACGGCTACAACCCACATGGTGACATTAATCCACTAAAAATTAAAAACAATACACAGGAAAGCATTGGATTGATTTTAAAGATCTTTAGAACGTATTAGAGTATAGGTATGAGGTTTAGGTTTGGTTGGATTATGGTAAGGCCTCATTGTGTAAAAGGGCTGAATGAAGCAAGGCTATGAGTTTGAATTCATGACTTTTTCAGGCCAAGTTTTACGTGATATTGGGCTGATCAAGTAATCGGTGAGAAAATTGTTTAATTCAAGTGTTAATGGCGGTCGAATGGCTAGGTCATGACTGTGTTTGGTTGCGTAAGGATGAATTACATTGAATGTGATTGTTTCAGGTTGGGGTGATTTGGTTGGTTGACTTGGGCTTGCTTTGCGCCAGATTCGGTTGGATATGTTTTTTTTTAAATTGTGTAGGGTTAATTCGTAGTTTGATATGCCTTTGGTTGGGTTGGGTTGGGTTGGGTTGGGTTGGGTTGGGTTGGGTTGGGTTGGGCTGGGTTGGGTTGGGTTGGGCTGGGTTGGGCTTGGCTGGGTTGGGCTGGGTTAAGCCGGGCTGGGCTGGGTTGGGCCAGGTTGGGTGGTGTTGAGCTATGTGGGGTATGATGGTGGAGTTGGTGTTGCTACTTGATTAGGTAAGGTTAACCCTGAGGTTTGGTGGAGTGGTAGCATAAGTAACTCTCTCACCTTGCTCATCTTGAAGGGTTGCCCATTCAGTTTGTAGAAGACGTACCCAAACACCATGCCCACCAAATAAGCAGGAATACGGCAGTAAGGCTTGCTGTATATGATGTCCGGATTGCCATTCCCATAGTCTATGATTGTGTTGTTGTTGCTATAAGGTCTACGGGCAAAACGAATTACAAAACGAATTACAAATGCGTAGAACGAGCGGATTTTTTTTCCATTACTTTTAATTGGAAGGCATGTTTGCCTATCGGTGATTTTACTAGAACGCAAATGGACCCGTCATTTGTGCTGACGAATAATATTTGGAGTTTAACTAAGCAATCCAGGCAAAACTTAAAGTTATTTGAATCACACTTACGGGTTGAGGCCTACACCAAGAGTTACCCCGTACTTGGTAGCTATGTATGCAGTGATGCCGAATGAGGCAAGACACAGTGCAACGATCAGTCCAAGGCCCAGCTTGGAGTACCTGCAGAAAATGTTATCAGCGAGTCATTACAGTTTAACATTCAGATTAGAGATATCAAACGGATCTGTTTTGTCCTAATAACAATCAGTTATAGGATCCATTAAGTTGCGTGTTAAATCGCAATTCTACGTTCATGGTTTTTCCGAGCTGCGTACGTATCCCGTAACCGCACCATTTCAAATGGTCCGGACTGTCCCGTCTAAATTTTTAGTTGCAGTTAGCAGATCCTATAAAGGCTAATCAATTTTGGAAGTTTTCGTGACTGATGTCAATGAAGCAGTAGATTTTCTTCGTGCGAAGATTATTATCAGTAGTCTAATTATACTCACTTGTACAACAGGTAGATGATGATGGGGCTAATGACGAAGAACTGCATATCATTCGCCAGATACCACGACCAACCCATACACTATACAAATCATAACCAAATGCATGCTCATAAAATCACCAGAGGTAAAACAAATAAATGTTCACGTTTAATAGAAGTACGTTATTATCGCACTCCCTGAACTGAATTATGTGATCAGTCAAGAAAACACTCGCAAGGCACTGTTTTATATTTGAATATATCACTTTCATGACAGGGTAGTAATGTGCCAGGGATTTGACTCAATGATAATTATTTATAGTTGATAGTTGATTGGATGGAACGCAAACATCGCTGACCTCATATGTACACTCGCAAGTGCTGAAATAGGGCTTACGTACATCGATAATTGAAGGTACTATGGTCGGTCTAAAACGCACAAACTCTATAGTAACACTCCCACTTTTGCATGAAATGTAAACGGGAATAAAGCTAAGCCGCACAACAACGTCTGCTTTCCTGCACGAAGTTCATAATAGTCAATCCTTACTTCTTCTAACACAATAAACGACACGTTTGGAGGTATTACCTGCTGACCAAGTTGGCCGGGAAACGGATACAAGTTGTTGATATAGAGTAAGTTGGTCCACCATCGTTCCCTGCACATATTAGCCGCCGATTCGAACAGGTCTATCTTGCCTGGACCCTCACCAAAATGAACGATCAAAGTTGTCCAGACGGCGATGCAGATCATGTAGGCCGGAGTGATACGGATGAAGCGATGGAGGTAGAAGAGAAACCAGTTCAGTCTACCGTTGGCTTTCTGGAGATGCTTCAATGTCAAGTACGTCAGAAGGAGACCGCTGCGGTATGAAATTTGGGAAGAAAATCACTCTTGCTGTCGGAATTCATCATAAGGGATCTTCAAACATTATGTGTTATCTTCAATCTGCAAATTCTACAGATCGCAATCGAACCAGACAAACAGGGGCTTTCAAATATAATGTCATCACTTCAAAATAGGACTGTTATCGTCACCCTCTTTTATACCCAAAGACAATGCCAGAATTGAACCTCCTTGATCCGTTGACACAAGAAGTACACCAGATGTCAATACATCCAAAAGTGGGATAGATCCATCAACATAAGAAACCTCACCGCAAAAGCACATCCCATTACCTAAATTGGAACTTGCACACGACCCGACAAACCAACGTATGCGACAATCAGAAGATGGTGTTTGTACGTGGCCGAACAGATACAGATATGAGATGAACAATACCAGAGGAAATCTTTGTCTCGGTTGATTTGAGTATAGCTTGACGACTATAGGCACTGGATGTCTTGTGTTGGACTTGTGATGGACACGACTTCAATACATGAACTTGAAGAAGATAATAAAGATATAAATCGAGTTGTAAAGAGTGTTTTTTCAATAAGATTTTCTTAACTATCACTTTACCTGAGGAAGAAGAATGTATCCACGGACACAGTGGAGTAAATGATAGCGGAGAACCAGAATGATTGGTAGAGCTCCATACCCGTGTAGCGAGGATCATCTATGAAATGAACAGGGAATTGTTTACTTTGACCCAGGTTTTCTTCCCTTCCACCTCAAACATGGACCCTTTGCCTTCTCTATTCAGACTCGAGTTTATACCTCGCAAAGAAGTAAACGATTTATCTGTTGAGTCAGAGCACTGAGTACAGCAAAGATACGAATACGAGGAGGAAAAATGCTTAACAATTTGACACAACAGCAGAAATCGCCCTGAGCACAAGCGAAGCCCGTGAAATACTTGTAAGTTTAGACAACCTGACGTACAATATTTTAGAAAAACTGTATTTTTTTATTAACCGATAAGCGCCGCAAAATTGGTTCCTTATATCAAGCTACCCTTAAAGCGGTGTGGAACTGGTTTAAACAAACCGTTACCAATTATGTAATTGAAACGTGTTTTAGATATTGTTCTGCAACAAAGAATTAGGTAGGTCTACATCCTACATTTTGATGTTTCTCATTAAAATCTATTGATGATTAATTTCTAATAATGTGAACTACCTAAGAACGGCGTTATGAAATAGATGGAGTGCCCCAGAATAATCCACCACATGCTGATGACGCGGATGCCGTTCAAAACGCCCAGGTTTCCAGCCGTTTCCTTGGTGTTCAAGATCTTCGAGCCGTTGTGCAATGCCGAGAACCCCATCATGATAGCATCCAGAAAACCTGTAGGAAACAAACAAACGGCGTTACGGAGTCTAGGATGAAGACATAATGGCTGACTAGATTCAACCTCGTTCCCAGGGTGTCGACTGTCCAGCAGTACGCACCGTGCACCTGCTCTTGCTATTTGAAACGAGGCTGATATAAAAAGGAAATCCTTGGGACCAGTTTGGTCTAGATTGTAGTTACTATACAAAGGATGTGTGTAAGTTAGTTGCAGAATGATAATATTGGGATCCGAAAACTCATAATTTTCATCTCAAATTCTGGCGGTTTGATGCGGATTTTTAACATTTTGTTTGATGCTTACCTAAATTGAAACAAAAAATAACTCACCCATTTTCTTAACCTTTTTCTTGCTGGCTCTAATCGTGCATGTGCAGCCATGCGCGTGCGCAGTAGGCTTGGTGTGCTCTGCGGCCTCTTGAGCGTCCTCTACGTCGACGAACCCACCGTTGGTATAATGTGGAATGCTGCCGTTGTTTTCCACGTCATCTTTCCCCGTCCAATAGACGGTTCTGATGATTCCATTCCCATACTCATTTTCTTTCTGTAAAAGAACGATATCACAGCAATACATGAGAATTAGGGACCATTATGGAAATGATGTGCGCACGGGAGGTGTGTACGGCGCCTATTATTGCATCATTTGGCGTTCATGTCCAAATCAAGTTCTGTGTTTTGTGATTTTTTTTAAGAATCTTTATTATGTTCGCAATCCGCAGTAATACTTTTGTCCGCCAGTGCAGGAAAAGAAAAGAAACGGAAATGGAAGGAAACAAATTGGCTAAAAAAAAATCCCAAATCAGGAGGAAAAATGTGCCCTCGTAAAATACCATCTAACAAAAGCAAAGGCGTACGTATCTGTACCTTCTTGTTATACAACGAGGTGTCTATGTTAAGACGCAGAAACGACTTCTTTCTGTGTCCTAACACGACAAAGTTTGATTCGAATGCACACACCTGTTTCATAGTTTTGTTAGTGTCTTCTTCCATCTTCTCAATTTTGTCCTTGGTTTTGGTGATGTTGGCCTGGATTCGTCTTCGGACTATAACGTGATACACGGTGCCTATGGTAACCAATAGGAGAAAGACCCCCAAGATGCACCTGCGAATAGAGTCAAGTACGTCAGTTTGTACCGGTGTGGTGTCAATGTTGAGTACTGTGTGACAGTTTTATGTTGAAGTCAAAGATTATTTTAATGCTGGGAGGGGGGGGGGGTAGTCTGGGTATCATCCGTTATTTAATAGAGCCCACACGTACGCTCCGCAACAACGTCTGATCATGGGCGTTGCCAGTTTTTTCTAGGGGGGGAGCTCTAAAATGACTTGCCCATCCCACCCCATTGACACCACAGCGAACGTCCATGTTATAACACTTTAATGGTGCTATATATGATTTTAAACAAACGTTGTGAATACACAACGGCCTGATCCATTCGGCCCGCCCATCACGTGTTGACTTAGTGTTTTATAACCGAGATTGCGCACATGCTCCCCCTCCCCCCTACGACTGACCAATGTTAATGATTCACATAATGGAAAATTCCATTAGGTTCCCGTAACTAAATAACGTCATCAAGAAATATTGCAAGTCTTGAGTTAATCGCTCGGAGCATTTGCTCGTATTGGCTTGTTTACAACAATGTCTGATCCAGAGCCCCCCCCCCCCCCGAAGTCTTGGATCTCACGTTTTGGACAATACCGAACCTGCCACTGCAAATAGAGGTGGCACAAAAGAGCAAACCATTGGAATATGCGCTGTCATGGTTTACTTTGCATCATTTAAAGCCTTTGTTCATCCACAAATATTGATCTTAAGTCGTCATGGAGAGGCTGTCCGCACCATGTTGGGTCCACAGTAAAGTGAAAGTAAAGCGCTTCACAGACTGTGCGCCCAAAAAGTAAACACTTTAACTGCAAACATTGGATCACGATGGGCTTGGGAATCTAATTTGGAGAAACAACAAAATATATTCCTTCCACCGTGTGTCATTGTACAACCAACAAAATCAGAAGCATATTTGAAGGTGTTGTTCATCACGAAATCGTCTTGAATATTTAAAAATAAGACCTGAAGGTTGGCAAGATGGACAACCAATGGTGTTTTAGGTTTGCAGTAGCATCATGTAGTCAATCTCTTTGGTGACATGTGTGTTTCTGAAAACATCAGTGAGGCGTTCTGGCAAAATGAAACGGACCTGCGCACAGGCCGAAGTGGAGGGGAAAACAGAACGGGTTTCAGTTTTTTTTTTTATAAGGGCGCTGTCATAACAAAATTCAAATGAATAAAGAAATTGAAACGAAACGAGGCTTTTTACTTACAACGTTACAATGGCTCCTGTCTTCCAGGGGTAAGGGACGACACAACTGAACTCGGCACTTGACCCGATTTCTACGAATGCAAATACAAGATCCCTTCAGTTTAAAAAAAATCTCTTGCGATTTTTAGCGTAGCAACCACAGACGAAAAATGTTCAATTTGAAGTTCACTTTCCACATAAAAAATGATAGCAAGGTCGTCCCCGCTTTTTTATTTTTAGAGAGAGCGCAAGACGTCCTAAATCGGCCGTAAAAACAAAACATTTAATTTCAAAATTCGTTAGGAGTAAAAACAATTCCAATTTATGATTAGCCCAGGGTATAAACAAACGAATTAAAGAAAATTTCGACGATGGGATAGTGCAGTGGGTTCGGGTTTCTTCAGAATTTTATTCTTCAGTTGGTCCTTTCCTACCTGGAATACTTTGGACGATTTCCTTGAGATCGGCTTCGGTGCAGCTGGAGGGCACGCACAGGCCCACGGTGAGCGTTGCGACCTGCAGATAAAGTACCAATGTTACGTGTCACACAGATGCACATGAATAAACCTGTAAGTCTCGGTAATTCTCCCACATTGTCGGTTTCTAACGGATGTCTGATTGGAAAAAACATGCGGTAAAATGTACCGCACAACGGCTGTTATGGAACAAAGAGGTCTGGTAGAGATATTGTTCTTTTCGGGTTTTTATTTCAATTTAAATCATCTCTGCATAAGATGACGTGGCTGAAACCTGATAGGTCAATTTTGATTAAGACTTTTAATGTGATTCTCTGTTTGGGTGGCGAAAACAATACACTCTGATACATACCGAGGCCCAGTAATTGAGGCTACAGTACTTTGTGTTGAATGGAGCGTCTGGGTTCCAGACATTCACTGCCTGACATTGCTCAAAATTGCCCAGACTGGCTGCATTGTACGTCGTCAGCACCTTCAGATTTAGAATGTCTCCGTTTGATAGCCACACTGTTAAGAAAATAAAATATTCAGTTATTTCTTTCATGTTTTTCGGACGCTTTAGATGTCTTTTGTGACGACAAAATGCTCCGTCCAATAGGCCATGTAGAATTTCAATACATTGTTACATCAGAATATTGTGATTATTTGGTTTTGTTTACAAATAAGAATTTCAACACCAAGTCTCGAGATCAACTGAAGTGAGTATAGGTTAATTCGAAATGCGATCCAATTTGGAAAGTCCTTTTGAGGTTAACGTCTGTTTTGTTGGAACAAAAACGGTACTAATTGGAAAAAGCCTGAAAACATCAAATGACCAATATGTTAATGTTGGTTTTGCTTGCACTCTTCCGAACGATAACTTCTACATCAAAAACAATTTTCAAAAGTTTTAACACACTCACAAATTTATGATGTTCCACGTATTGACAATAATAATATGGTTATATTTTTTGGTACCATGACAACAAAATGGCTGTTCTTGCTTTCATTATTGCCTATGTGAAAATTGTTATAAAAGAAATGTTCATGACGACATAAATTGCCGATTGTTAACAAGAAACGGCTCGTAAAACGCAAATTTGATATGAATTAATATTAGAAGTAATGCACTAAAAGAAATATTACGGGTGTATCTCTTTGTGAAAATGTTCGTTTGTTTTAAAATTGATTAGGGCCAGCTCGGCCACAGTTTTCCCAATCAATACAAGAATTATTGGGTGAGTAAGCCTACCATCGCTGAAATCTTTCCATCATGAAAAGCTTCGAATCCTATTATGGATTTTCACATCTTTATATCGTGAATACAAGACTAGATAAGTGGATCCATGAGTTCAGATATGCGTTCAAATTGAAGGAAAATGTGAGGCTACTCACTTTGGCTCGCGTATGGCTGGCCGTTGCCTATGTCGGTCAGAAACTGCAGAGTGTTGTTCGCGCAGACCGTGGAGACATTTTGGAGAACATTGTCTTGGAGATACCTCGCGAGCACATTTTGGGCGGCCATCGTCAAGCCCTGCAAGTCTAACTCCTCGGGTACTAAGCCGAGATCCACAAGGAGTTGCCGTACGTCTTCAAGAGTCGTCGAGTTTTCTGAGAACAAGTCAAGTCCCGCGGCCGAGCTGTTGGAAACGAGAAGAGCTTGGAGTTGTTGGGACAAGTCGTTCAGCGAGACAGAAGCTAGTGTCTCAGCTACTTGCTCTACGAGGGCGTCAGGAACTGGTGCGTCCCCGAGCAGCTGACGGATAAGTTGCTCTATGATAGCAGCCTGGACTTGATCGCTTCCGTTATCTGGAGATGATAAAAGTTCTCCGAGAATCTGGGTTAAACTGTCGAGCAAGCCCGAGGCCACAAGTTGGTCTATGACCTCGTCCGGGACACCCGCGTCTCTGAGCAGCTGACGGACAACCTGTTCTATGATAACGGCCTGGACTTGATCGCTTCCGTTATCTGGAGATGATAAAATCTCCCCGAGTGTCTGGGTTAAACTGTCGAGCAAGCCCGAGGCCACAAGTTGGTCTATGACCTCGTCCGGGACACCCGCGTCTCTGAGCAGCTGACGGACAACCTGTTCTATGATCACGGCCTGAACTTGATCGCTTCCACTATCCGGAGATGATGAAATCTCCGCGAGTGCCTGGGTTAAACTTTCGAGCAAGCCCGAGGCCACAAGTTGGTCTATGACCTCGTCCGGGACACCCGCGTCGCTTAGCAGCTGACGGACAACCTGTTCTATGATCAAGGCCTGGACTTGATCGCTTCCGTTGTCTGGAGATGATAAAATCTCCCCGAGTGTCTGGGTTAAACTTTCGAGCAAGCCCGAGGCCACAAGTTGGTCTATGACCTCGTCCGGGACACCCGCGTCACTTAGCAGCTGACGGACAACCTGTTCTATGATCAAGGCCTGGACTTGATCGCTTCCGTTGTCTGGAGATGATAAAATCTCCCCGAGTGTCTGGGTTAAACTTTCGAGCAAGCCCGAGGCCACAAGTTGGTCTATGACCTCGTCCGGGACACCCGCGTCGCTTAGCAGCTGACGGACAACCTGTTCTATGATCACGGCCTGAACTTGATCGCTTCCACTATCTGGAGATGATAAAATCTCCCCGAGTGTCTGGGTTAAACTTTCGAGCAAGCCCGAGGCCACAAGTTGGTCTATGACCTCGTCCGGGACACCCGCGTCGCTTAGCAGCTGACGGACAACTTGTTCGATAATCGCTGCTTGGACCGGATTGCTTCCGTTAGTTGGGGAAGCAAGAATATCTTGGAGCGGTTGGATCAGACTGTCCAGTGAGGTGGAAGCTAGCAGATTGGCTAGCTGCTCTACGACCTCGTCTGAGACTTGTGCGTCTCCGAGCAGCTGACGGATAACTTGTTCGATGATCGCAGCCTGGACTTGATTGCTTCCATTGATCGGGGAAGATAGAAGATCCTGAAGTGGTTGCATCAAACTGTCCAGCGAACCAGAGGCTACGAGTTGGGCTAACTGCTGTACTACTTCGTCCGGGACGTCGTCTCCGAGCAGCTGACGGATATATTGCTCTATGATTGCGGCTTGGACTTCTTCGCCAAGCAAATCCTGAAATTGCTGCAGCGGTTCATCACCAACGGCAGGCGAATCCGTAGCCGCCTCATCTCCATCCACCAAAAGTTGACGGATGAGTTCTTCGATGCTCCCGTCCTGTGCTAGGTCGATACCTGGAAACAGGTCCTGGAGTTGCTGGAAGAAATCACTTGGTGTCTCGGTGGCTGTCACCCCAAGGGAAGAATCCTCTCCCTGCCCCCTGCATAGCTGTGGAGTAAGGACTCCGACGAGCAGGAAAACGATCAGAAAAGGTCGAGCCATGGTTGAGCTAGAACTTGCTTCACTTTCTAGCAGAATGATTCTCATAGTGGGAGACTCGGGTCTTATATCCAAATCTATTTGCGGAGATCTTTGCAGAGAAGTCCATTCTATGTTTGTGTGCCGTCTTAGAAAAAGCCTTTCAACAAACATCAGAGATCATGCAGCCTTTGCTTCTTCTTATATAGTTTTTTTTTAACTAAGGAATTGCCGTGGACATTATTTGTACAAGTTAGTTGCTTTACATCACGAACAGTTGGTTTTGCCCTGTCACCGACATAAGTGCTGTGCTAGTCTTGGTTAAACACGCCGACCAACGTGCACTGTTTGTTCCACATAGTAGTAGTGCGCCCTCACACGATATATTTCGGTTCAGAGTAAAATTATTTATAACGTCATCTCAAGGACACTTGAATGTTGAACGACTATCTCTCCCCTGTCTATAAAGTGTCTGGCTTTCCTTGCCATAAGCTCAATACGAATAATTCATGGCAATCATAATCATTTCACATTGTAATGTGCATTAAGCAACGCTTTCAACCGAGTCGCAGTGTTATAAATTAAATGCATGTTCAACATTAAAGGGCCGTACAATTTAAACACACTCAAATTAAAAGGGATCATGACATGAAATTTACACAGGATCATCATGAAATATTCATTCCTCACAAAGGTGTGAAACTCTTTCTGGTGAAAATGTTTGTGAAGTGCACTTTTTGATGTACCGTCCTTTTCGTCACAACTGAAGGCGCTGTTGCTGTGACGACAGTGAGGCATACATTAAAGTTCAAAGGGCTTTCTGTTCAAATATAGAACCAAAACAAAATACAGAAACAGTTTTCATAATGTTTTCTCATAAAATTGCTTTGCACTGTAACAGCAATGAATTACCAAAAACAGAAAACATTATACAGCGAAAAAAATCCGAAATTCTGGAAACATTTGTTACTGAAGCAGTTTTTGTAACACGGAAGTTTGTGCTTTATTATGACAGCACAGCATCGAAACTATACATTGAAAATGGTAATACGAAGACTGAAGTGAAGGTAAAAAAAAGACACGTCATGGGTGCATTTTCAACGATTTAATTAAAAAACAGATTTGTTTTCTTGTTCCCCAGCCCAGGCGCACCTTTGAATATATGTAAATTAGAAAAAGTACCCTTTGTTAACTAGTGGTTGATTTGTGAAGCGGCACCCGGCGTACTGATGTCGGTCCAACCATCTTAGTAGCGCTCTTTCGTTTTGGACGGTTTCATGACGGTTCGTGACAGCTCGTCATGACGGTCGTCCTGGCAAATCATAGTCTTCGCTAAAACGAACAGAGGAGCCAGTTGATTGACAAAATTTTATTGATCACGCCCCTTCGTTTCAGCGAGTATTGTGATTGGACAGGACGACCGTTATGACGAGCTGTCATGACGAACCGTCATGATTAACCGTCCAAAACGAAAGAACGCTAGTAGGAAAGCTGACGGCTGGTTGTCAGCTGCGCATGGGAAATATATACGCACCGTGAGCTAGCGCACGGCTTTTGATAAAAAGCTTTACGGCCATTCTATGTACGCTAGTAGTCAAATCTTGTGGTGACTAGTGTGATCATGCACATTGCGTTTGGGGAAAGTTAGTTGAATTAAATAACCATATTTCTTGCTCGATATCGGTCTATATTGGTGGTGTGGTAGCAGATAACACAGATAGTTCACATTGAGTCTCGCAGGCAGTTACGTTAAATTGCATCATGGAGCAGAATATTTTCCAACTCGAATTGTACAATATGAATGCGTCTAACGACGATGAGCCAGGGAACTTCTGTTCGATACCAGACGCACCGATTCTCGATCTCTCGGATCCCAGTATCGCAGCTCGCTATGAGTACGACTCGGTTCAGAGCGCCCTTGTCACGATCGTCTACCCATGCATCTGCCTATTCGGTATTCTGACTAACTCGATATTTCTGCTGACGGTTATTCGGGTACCGTACATGAAGAGCATAACCAACATCTATCTGAGTAATCTGGCAGTATCGGATATCATGTTCCTGTCAACAGGTAATTTGCAAAGCAATGTTAGTTACTAGACACAGACCTATACAATCTGTATCAAAACAAAATGCAAACCAAATATAACGGAATGCCAGACGTAGAATGTGTTACCAACCTAGGTAATATAGGTTTGGTTGGAAATATATGCCTTTCCACTTTAAAATGAGACATCAAACGTCCAATAAATCTGATAATTTTTGACATAGTTAGGCCGAGTAATTTTCTAAGAGAAGTCAAATTGACCATGGAACCAAAGTTTCCATTTTAGGCGTTGGGACAAAGGTAGCCTTATATAATTGCCTCTGTCTGGATATTCGGGTGGCCTACAAAAAAATATTTAGCGAGTAAACTCACTTCTAAACACTTTCTTACTATCATTTTGTAAAAGTGCTAAAAAAAAATTAGCATGAGGTGATAGCAAGGAAATGTTTATAAGTGTGTTTACTCGCTTGTAGACCAGGCACATATCAACAAAGAGGCAATTAGGCTTCCTTATTGTCCCAACCAACGCCTAAAATTTAAAACTTGGTCCCATGGGCAATTTGACCTCTCTTGGAAAATAACTCATAACTCTGTCAAAAATAATCAGATTTGGGCGTTTTTAAAGTTGAAAGGTGCATCTTTCAAACCATTCCAATATTATATATGTTGGTTACACATTCTGCGTCTGGCATTCTGTAACATTTTGCTTGCATTTATTTATACACACTTTATACACGTAGTATATCAATATATTGCATGTAGTTTTTCACAAATTGCTGCAAATTAATTCGATGCTTATTTTCTATTGTTTAAACTCTGGCTCAGCACTGTACAAAAAAGATGCATTGCATGTAAAAAAAATTCTCAATAGAAATACAACAAAAGACCAAGCAATGTAGGATGTACAGCGCTACGAAATTACGTTTGAACAAAAATGAAACAACACTAACTTGTTCTATGGAAAACGTGGCCTACCCGTACAACTGCGGATATAGAAAGATGTCGTACATGCGCCTGCAGTAAAAAGAGACATTACATTCTCATTTGGGGACGAGTGTACCTCATTGACTCCCATTAAAATCAACTGATGAGGAAACTAATCGCACTAGAAGTACTCCTTCCTGAAATAAATTGCATCCATTAAAGGACACAGGAGACCAGAATTAAACGAAGGATATCACTAGCGATGGGGCATTACTGATTAACGTGCATTCATTACCATAAGGGAACGTGCGTGTTCAAAATGCAAACATATTTGCTAATATCCTTTCTGTAGAAGATTGCTGGAATACATTACTTGTTTTGAAACGTTTTAGCACAATGTTACGTGTTAATTCGTTTTACGTTTCAGCTCTATCAATACTGAACACGAAAATCCGTGATCTTGTTTGTTTTAATCATACAAGTTACTCGTTCACTGCACATACTATTTAGTAGCCCCGCTAAGCTTGTTGGTCCATGTATAATTATTTTGCCTCGCTATGATTTTCAAGATAGCGTGCCCGGCCTGATACAGGTCAAATGAAAGACAACCTATTATAGTGTTTTTAATCTTGTCAACTTTCTTTTCTCACAGGTGCCGGCTTGAGCCTGTGGAAGTACCTATCGAAACCAGTAACTACTGATTTTTCTATATTTGGTGGAGTCCTCGGCTGTTTAATCACGCAAGCGCTAAACTCGACACCGTTTTTTGCTTCAACATTACTTGTAACAGTCGTGGCGGTAGAAAGATACCTTGCCATCTGCCGACCAATTGAACACCGGAAAATCAACTCTAGAGGGCGCGCTTTTACCCTTATCGCAGCCACTTGGGCGGCTGCTTTTTGCTGCGAAGCGTTTCTCCTCCCGTCCTATTCTGTTTACACCTCTAGTTGCGTCATGTGGCCTGACGACCACTATTTCAAGGAATTCCCCAGAACCATCGGAAGTTGTTTCACCCCGGCGCTCTGGACAAAGGTACTGGCAGCTTTTGTTCTTACTGTACCCATAGTTTTCGCTTTCATCTTCACTTTCGTGCTATACTTTCTGATAGTACGAAAACTGGGCAAGCGGATTGGTAAGCGGGCACCCAGCGAGCAGTCTTCGAATCGCGCGAAGTCTCGTCGCACGAGAAATCACGTGGCTAAGATGCTGATTATCGCTGGTACCGTATTCTACATCCTCCTGACTCCTCGCACAATAGTGATCCTTTATTACTATATAAAGTTTTTCGCTGGTACCACGGGGCTTCCCCCGGGTGTAGAGTTTATACTAGTCACTTCAACCAACATTCTTCTATATGTTAATTCTGTGACAAATCCTATCATTTATGTATTTTCAAACAAGCGTTACCGAACGGCTGTTATACAAGCATTTTACCCAGGTTCAAAAGTTATCACGGTTTCTCATTAAACAGTTTTCTTATCTCGCAAAATATACGCGGTTGCGAAAAAGAAAAAGTTTTTGTAAAAAGATAAAGGAAAGTATTTGTGATTTTCAAATTGAACAAAAATTCGCAAACAAAGACTAGCGTGGTTTCAACCGTGACATCATGATTGGGCGCCTTGCGTATGTTGTAGAATGATTCGTTTCGAACATAGGACCA
The DNA here is from genome assembly GCF_015706575.1 of Patiria miniata. Taxonomy (NCBI): domain Eukaryota; kingdom Metazoa; phylum Echinodermata; class Asteroidea; order Valvatida; family Asterinidae; genus Patiria; species Patiria miniata. The sequence continues at coordinate 17,874,766 of NW_024037056.1, forward strand.
GGCAGGGATAGGGTGTTGAATTCATAACATCCACAAACAAAATGCGCATTGTATGACAAGCATGGAATAAGTAATATTACGTCATAACTATCGGTGAGATGAAAGGGGTGCTCAGAAATTAACCACCCACTACTTTCGCTATTTGACACTAAGCAAATTCATTGTTCAAAAATGGCAGCGAATTTGTAATACTAGATAGGCAACATTTGTAAACTGATTAAGTATAGTAACTCAAGTTGTGTTGTATATATAAAATTGTCTTTATGTGTCTTCAATTATGTGCATCACTATCTTTAAAAAAAAATTGTAAAAAAACCCCTAAAAAAACAAAACGAATCTATGGGTAGTCATGCTGAAAATTTACCTTTTGTGTTCAACAAATCCAATGTGTCGAATTATTAACTTTATGCTATCATATGTTTTACTAAGCCAAAAACAAAATGCACTATATTTTCTGTTTCAGGCGTCTGTAACCGTGAGAAAGCATTCTGCTTTGGGTTTCTTTTGCGCACAAACAGCCGGCCTTGCCAGATAAAAAAAATAGACCCCGAAATTGTTATTGAAGAAGTATAGTGTATAGTAGCACAAACATTAGGTTTAAACCTTTGTTCTTATAATTTGTCTATGGTTTAACCAAAGTTGACAATATTATTAAAAAAAATAAGCTACTTCTTCATACATGTATATAGAAGAAACTCGTTAATGTGTTTAATTTTAGTAGAGTCTACCAAAAATATTAAGTGGTATACAAAAATATTTGGGCCTAGACTGGGCAAGCTCGAGGGTTACTGGTACCATTTGTTCCAAATTAATAAACAGTTGGGGTTATAGGGGTCGGATCTAGTGATTGTAGCTAGGAAAGCTTGGTAAACTGCCACAGGGAGTGGGTTGGTATATGCTGGAAAACCGGTGAAACAATTTTGAGAGGAAAAAAAGCGCAAACAGAGTGAATTAGTTGGTGATCGTTTGCTCCCAGCCATATGTTTATGTTAAGTTTATTATTAATGTCACTCATTAGGGGGTTTCAAAGCTGGTCCCAGACCAATTTGGTCTGAGGGTCGTATAACGTACCGGTAGTCATTCGAGTCAAATTTTGGCAAAGGTGAGGCTGAAGGAAGTCTGTAGGGGAGACAGTCAGTCAGTCAGTCAGTAAGTCAATCCGTGAGATAGGAACAAAGATGATTGTGGCTGGCTAGAGAAGCATTTGGTATAAAATTGTGTAAAGTGAAGCGTCTTCTCTCAGCTGCTATAATGAACTCGCTTCACACATCATTTGGTATAAGTGGCACCTGTTCCTCGTCAGTTGTGTTAGCCTGCATTTCAAGCCGTGATCTCGGGACCCGTCTCCTGTAAGGTCACAAAATATGCATCATGAAATTCTGGTCTGTTGTCTGTGTGTAGCAAGTCTTAATTAGTAACTTAATACATAGCGACTCGAACCAATTAGACTCAATGTTTCATCAGCCATTCATTCATTACTTTGTGTTAGCTATTATGCAACCAATCAGGACATCTCCTTTTATTTCAGTGTACTAACCCTTTTCCACAACGATACTCCCAGACTCCAAACAGACACAGTACAATCATGACAGAGATTAAAGCACCAGCGAATATTGTAGTCGCGTAAGCGAATCCATAGACCTGCGTCAAAGCGCCCCCAAGCAAGGGCCCTACCAAGGACCTGTCCGTTAAAGGAAAATGTATACATGCATTAGGAATATGTGGCATCAGCTATATACAGTAACACCGTCAGAATTATCGGCAACAGTATCAGCAATAGTAACAGTCACGCATAAGCAACAGCAGCAGCAGTATCAACAGCTATTACGAAAGCAGGACAGACATAACAGCAGCAACAACAACATCAACAGCAGAAAAACAGAGCAGCAGCATTGGTAGCAAAAGCAACAGCACCACTTTCTATCCAAGCTCACTAAGATCCCCTTCATCCGGATTATCTACACAAACCAATCAACAAACTTACCCGAATGCAAATACACCGTTCCAGAGGCCAGCTATTATAGAAGTCACCCCAAGGTTGGTAGGAACACCATACCATCTGTTGAAGTAATTCATATATAAAATGCCTCAATAAGATGCAATGCATATTCATGAATGATTTTTTTTTAATTTCGTGTTCTTCCCTAACAAAATCAAATTGTCATCAACATTTTCATTCTGACTAATTGCTCCCTGTTTTCCTTTTCCATTGGCTGTCGTCGTTTGTAACTGCATGGACGTCGTGAAATAGTTCAAGGGGATATTTTCCCCTAAACTTTCTTCTGGGAAGTCCCACAAAGTATTTTGTGTTAGAAAAATAAACCATAACTTATTATTAAATTCGTCAGCATCAAGAAATATTTACATCATGCATTCTATACTATTGAAAGCATAGATACTATATCAAACTTAATATTGTAACGAATATTATGTAACAAAGTTGATATAACGTAAGTGGCACTCTCTTAAAACGACGCCATTTTTTCAGTACAATTAGAAACAGCGCATTATATTGAATCTTTTTTTCCCCACAACCTAAAAATAAAAGACTGACAAAAAATGTAATGCCTAAAGTAAGACGTGTAAGAACCCTACGTCAATAACCTTGGATTAACGCAAGTTTGTTTATGTACATGAAGTTATTCCACGAGTCAAAACTATTACCTAACAAAGATTGAGTTTTGCATTTCTACGTGGACTAACAACCATGATCTCCATGTTTAGAAATATTGATAGCTCATTGGCCAGTGTATGCTGTGCACATTTGAAGCTACGCGCTGGTTCCCAATCCTTCTATTCGAATATGGTACGGGAACCAGTATAACGGTACCACTCCCATCACCAGCAGTTTATAATAAAATAATTAATGCCATAAATGTTTTTAAACAAAATATTTCAGTCACACATAAATTTTTGGTAATTACAAAAGTGAATACATTTAATAAAAAGGTACAGATTGCTGTTAAATTAGAACAGAATTGTTTACAATTCCATTGTCATGGGACTGGACTGGTAATGTGGTGGACCGTGTTTTCACTTCCAACAGCAATGGGATATCCAGACTGTGTTTTTATAGGGATCAGTACAGGGACTTACTCTGCAGAGATGTACATGTCAACGAATGTCGGCATAATGAACAAACCCATCATAACGGTGCCAGTTGGAATAACAAGGATAGCTAGCAGCTTGGTCCTGCAGAAGAAAAAAACAAGTTCGGTTTCAGTTTCGAGGAAAAACGATCAGATATGGACTACAACTAGACAATAAAGATGTTGCCACTCTTTTGACTGATATATTATATTTTTTACAAAATCGTTATTTATGCATTGAGGAAATATGCGATTGCGTTATAAAATGCTTCCCCAAATTATGAAAGACAATAAGCCTAAACATTATTAAACCTTTTTATGAGATACGGCGGACACATAGGGGGCGCTGTTGGTTTGTATAAACTGTTTTGTATATTTAACCAAGTTTACCAAAAGCTGAATAGCGCCCTCCTTTTGTGTCCGCCATAATTTTCAATGGCTAAAATGAGATGCCGTAAACTACTGATTAAACTTACGAGGGTATTTTCAGCAGTTGCGACGGTCCAAGGAATAGGAAAAAGAGTGCGCTGCCAAATGCTCCAAAGACCATCATAATTCGTGTGGCTTTCTGAAACCGAAACAAACAACTTTTTCTCTAGGACCAAAATAACATTAAACGATCTATATAAACGAGGGACAGAGTACACGAGATGCAAGATATAAAATGTATCAGCCTCCACTCCAGGGGCGCGTGCTCGTTCCTTACGATCGCGCAAGGCATGATGGGAAACAACATGGCGCTGCAAGATCGTACCCACGGGGTACGAGGTTGAAAATGTATCACTTATTAATAGACGCCATTTTTTTCGCAATGAAGTGTGGGAGAAAAGTCAACACATTTGTTTTGGTTGCGCGTGATTAAAGTTTGGTATCTCTGTCTGAATGATATGAGGATGTTTGTGGGCTACTGTACGTACTGTACGATTCTGTCATTTTGTCACCATTGTTCAATAACAATGGCGATAATAACGGAAACGGAAACATCGTGAGTTGAAAAATTGTGCGACCGCCATTTTCCCACTGTCGTTGACATGACAATAGTTCAACTAGAGTCGTTCGCATTTAAACTTCAGTGCGCATGCGCTAGGTACGTCACGAACCAACCACTAACCACTGGTCCTTGATCGAACTTAATCCTACTTGCTTCGCGCTAAAATGGAATCACGTCTATGAAGATGATAGCAACTTAACTGGGTTTTTGATTTATTACTGCTCTTACGTACCTTTGCGTCTGCAACAGCTCCCCAAATCACAGAGGAAATTGCGTAAGATAAACCGAAACTTAGAAAGATGAAACTGATCTGCAACACAGTAAAACCAAGCTGTGGAGAAAATGGGGGGAAACATTAGGCTATACCAATCAGTAAATAATTGACGACAGTAAGGGAACTCGTAAGTGGGTACGTTAAGAAAACGTTATTGATACATGTACATTGAATATTCATGCATGGTCAATTTATAGAGCTAGAAATATCTTAAGCCATGACATCAAAGAAATATGTTGCTATTATGCGTGCATTATGGGTTACCATAGTAACGTACCTCTTTTAAATGAATCGGCACAGTTGGGACGAGGGATGTTAAGGAAATCGCTGCCACAAAGACAGCAAGTAAAGCCAACCAAATGGCTGGAATGCTCAAAACTAGAGTCAAGGGCCCAGACTCTTCCTTCTTTTGCCCTGATGAAAAGAAAACACACAACCAAGTCCAACTTTTTTTTAAGACCATAAATTTGAGTGAATGTTGGCCTATCTAAAATCGTATAAATAGATTTGTGTTAACAAGTTAACACATAATTTGAGGAGAAATCATTGGATCGTGGGGGAACGTACCCTGCTGAGGCAATAAGAAGAAATTGGCGATATCAATTGCAAGAACAAGCCCTCCCAGAGCGAAGAACGGAAACCGGAAGCCTCCTGCCTTAAAAAACACACACCACACACAAAGAATAAATCAAGTGTTTCGAACAATTTTATTTAACCAGCGCAACTATTTCAACCACTTCAGCAAGTGTATTTACAGATAACCAGTGCTTCATCGACCTTGAACTGAAATAGTCCATATCTGAGCACTTTGTATTAATTAACGACACCATTTTGGAGTGTACATGTTGCCTTTACATAATTTATTGAATTGTTAACGTTGAAGCAATTCAATTAATTGCTACATTAATGGAGATATAAATAAAATCACTTTAATATGAGCGTCCTCATTCGATGAAAAATATAATCAATACATTTATCTTGGGTTTTGCCCTCTATAGGCCTACCCATTTAAAAATAAAAGAAAAATTGTAAATGTGTACTTACATCATATAACAGACCACCAATTGCTGGTCCAATTGCATATGCCAGCCCTCCGGTCATCTCAATCAAGCTCTGTTAACAAACATGTAAACAACTGATGTCACACCAATCTTATATACACTGATCTAACACTGATCATACGCTAATGTTAATCTGATCTCACACTAAATCTCACATCAAGATTACACTGATCTCTAAACCGATCTCACACTAATTAACCAACACTGATTGTTACACCGATCTCACACCAATCTTTAATACACCGATATACTACTGATTACACACGGACTGCCCTTCAGCGACTTACCACTGCAGTGCCGACATTCTCAGGAAAGGTAAACGCCACAATGGCCGCTGACGCAGTTTTTGTAGCCGAGCTTCCAAGCCCTTCCAAGAGCCTTATGGCAAAACTGAACGCAGTGAAAGTTGCTCTGGTTGGCATGTCAACAATAAACCTGCAAAAATCAAATTTTCATAGATTATTGATTTTCCCCCAAGAAATTACACATAGGACTAATATTTTGAAGTGGATCATTGAAGCGCGGATCCTCTACATAAAGATAATTAACGACTTCCCAAATTTCTGGTATGACACTTGCGCGTCGTGCTCGCGTGCGCGCCTGGCGCATGTTTCAACCAAGAGATCTCTCACCCAAACAAGACATTGCATCCACCGGTGACGAAGGCTCCTGCCAGAAAAATAAACCGAGCTCCAAAAACAGGAATCTAAAAAGAAAAAACAAAGCAAAGTAGGCCCGTTCATGCGAAAAAAAGTCTCGAAATGTGAAAATATATTGTGAAGAACACCAATAGATAATAATGATGTAAAATGTCTGTTAAAGTTAATTCAAAGTATTTGACAGTACACAAAATTCCCAAATGTAAATCGAAAACCGGTGACTATTGATAAATCTTATCTCACATAAAACTAGTTGAATGCTTATGGTCAGAAGAGGGCGCTTTACATCCTGGTATTATTGAGAAAAGTCCTCTGCACAGCATTGCAACAGTGCCCCTCCGGATTTAAATGTTCACACGTTCATTAACTTTAACCCTCAGGGGTGCATTTATATGCAGAATCGTGTTGAACTGAGCATGGTTTTAAACAATGACATGTACACTAGACATGAGCTGAATAGACCAGGTCGCAAGAACGCCATGTTGACGATAAACAATTGAGAACCTACAAATTTGCCCCAAATTGGTGACCCAATGCCTGTAGTGAGGGCGAATGCGCTAAACACGAGTCCAATTACAGTCTGGTTCATCCCTTTCGCCTTTGCCTGTTAGATGTAAAAAAAAAAATAATAATAATAATAATAATAATAATTATAACAAATAGACCTAACAAGAAGTCAGAGTTTCAGTTTTTCTCAGATTATTTTTTTAACTCAGGAAAACATTTTTTTCCGGGGATATCGAAATTCAGAATGTATGTAAATGGTGCAGAATTACACAAATTGATTAGCTAGATGTATATTCCGCTAAGGAGAAATTCCTTTCAAAAAAATTAGTAATCAGTAAGTATTTTGGGGAAAACGTATATTTGGGTAAAGTTATTTATAAAGCAACAAGCGGATCCCAGGGTGTGGTACACTTTTTTTCTGTGTATACTACCTTGATGGGGTAAAAAAACAGAAATATGGACCGTTTGGGATACTCACCTCAATGGGGTAGAAAACTGAAATTATGGAAGCGGCCATCATGTTTGACAGTGAAGCCATCATAGCGCTGGCAAAAGTGGCTTTCTGGTGGTAGGTGAACTTCGTTCCCGCCGGTTTCTCCTCAGATCTTTTGTCAATGTTGTCATTTTCTTCGTCAGCTCTATCCTTATTGGCCAAAGACGACGTGGGCGGGGCGCCGTTGGGAGGAGTTTCTCCGCTTGAATTTACATATTCTATCGAAGGCGAAGCGTTAATTTCAACCTTGTTTTCCATGGTTCTGACAAAATAAGTAGGAATGCAAAAACAAAAATCCGTTTTTAACTTGGAAGAAAACAACAACAAAAGCCTTCATTAGGTTGATTCACTGAACTGTAGGCCTATTCTTTAACGTCTTTACGGTAAGATTTGGATTTCCATGGCGTGAGGTTAAACCTCATGTACAGGAAATTCACAGCGCTTCCTTTATTGAATTCTTTGATGACCTTGATGAAAGCGCGGTTAAAGGGAAAATACATCATTTGCAAACATCAAAAAATAAAACTACCAAATCATTTTGAAATACCTTGCTGGACTGTTAGTGAATGACAGTGTAAAGCATCCTGTAAAATCATGGCACCTGGTATACTGCCATTTTCAAGAAAAGTGGTATTTTTGTATCAATTTCCAACGCTGATCGGCCGATCAGCGTTGGAAACAACTGGCTTTTTTTCAAATACTGGCCCCAATTGACCATCGCACTTGTTTGCAATCGATTACAAACCTATGAACGGGTACGAGCCAGCTAGACTGGTTCCCTGACCTTACAATTCCACAATGTATGTAAACTGCTCTGTTTCTTCTTATATGGAGTCAGGGAACCAGACTACAGGAAAATGATCGTTTTTCTTGTTTTTACAGCTTTTTCGAACCCAAAACCTCAAAAAAGTCAGTGTAACTATATTTGCTATATATTTCCAACCCCCCAATTCCATCCATTTCTGAAAATTACAGCAAAAGCAAATGATGTATATGCCAAGGAAAAGGAAACCTCTAGCACACCCCGAAGGTTTTGTGTACAATGTGCTGTGTAGAAACATATGTTAGATGTCTGCCTACGGTACCGGGCATTATTCAGTGCTAGCTGGGAAGGTTACAGACTCTGTGGAGGGGATGTGGCGATCCCCCCCCCCCCCCCCCCCCACGGCAGCATACGAGTCTGGCCCAATCGCTATCGAAAGAGAGATGGACACATAGGTTCGTCCCCTTTACTTTTTTACACAAATAACATACTTCAGGATACTACAAACAGTTCCATTCATGAAATATAGAGTTAATTGTCTGTCTGAATGCATTGATGTATTAAAGGTTTATCAAATAACTAGCTGTCTACAGTGCTCTACAAACAATAGATAATTACTGACAACTATATACGTACGCTACATGGGAACGACAGGATTGTTGTCCTCTATTCGTTATCCTGCATGGAAGTGGGCGCAATGAATAGGTGGTTGACTTTTGTGTCGTGTTATTCTCATTCAGACCAACGTACCTAGGCACAATTGCAGACTACCCCGCCACTCGATCTATCCACCTCGTAGCCGGCTACGAGGTCACGGCTGATTGACCTCAATAAACATTCTCAGCGCTACTTATATGTACTATGCGTCATGCTCCATTGCACTCCCACTTCGTGACCGCGTAGCCGCCAACAGGGTAGTTGGTTTGACCTGCCCGCACACTAAAGGGTGCACGCCTGTAAATAGACCAAAAATCCGTCCGCCGAGCTCATAAATAAAAGTTATACCCTCAAAATATTCTATATTAGAGAGTTCTGAGAACCATGGAATTGGGGAATTGAAGACATGTGGCACTGAACCTCTGGCCTGGACTTGGAGCTTCAATTCTGAGCATTTTGGATGCAATCTGGCCCGAAAGTGGCGCTATTTAGCCATGTTGTGGAGGGATTCTTTTCAAAATGGCTACTTTTCCAGTTCGGGAAACATCATTCGTTTTAGGGGTGTTCTTATTTGGGTGAGAATATCTCAAAAAGTCAATGGTCAACCCACCCAAAATTGAAAAGAAAATGAAAGATGACATGTTGATCATCATTTTTCTGTGCAGCTTGAATACCTGTGAGAGTTCTGAGTATTTTTAAATGAATTTTGAAGTATGGACATTTAGCACTAGTGTCTATGGGAATTTATTTGCAGGCGCGCACCCATAACTGTTGTATGTTGAAGCGTACGTACCGCTTCATAATGAATATGAAATAGTACTATGAAAGAAACGCAATCCACACCACGCACAACCGGTTAGTCTGAACCTTGTGGCTCACGTTGCATTGAATAAACTATAATTGTTAAACCATTGCAGCTATGACGTCACACTATAATTAAAAGTGTGGATTCGGAACTACGAGCCTGTTACACTGGTCACAACGTGTGGATTCGGAACGACGAATCTTTAGTAACGACCCAACATACAGATTTCTATGACCGGACCTGTTGTGTTGTTCCCTGTATACGCCCTCAAGCGCATTACTGGACCAAGCCCAGTCTTACGTGGCTTTCTTGGCTGTAGGTAGCTTTCCATCACTTAACTCATCACTCATCACTTAAATTCTGATGGGAGGCAGGCTGGCTCTAAACAACAGACGCACATACACTGGGGATAGCCTGAGTGCTTATCAAGGACATATTTATGATCGTCAACTGATTAAATAGGCATTGTCTTAGTAGGGGGCTCATGAATACGAACCCGGGATTCCCGGGTTCGCGAAAGCCACATTAGACTGCGCTTGGTCCAGTAATGCGTGGGTGATACCTTTAATGCCCATTTCGATCCTATCGCGTATGGGGGAAAAGTCAGGTAATAGTGCCTGGAAGACGCAGTGGACGACTACAGTTGGAGACATGATGGACGACACGTTTGCCTACGATGACCAGCAACCCGTCTGCTCGATACCAGACGCGCCGATTCTCAATCTTTCGGATCCCAGTATCGCAACTCGCTACGAGTACAACTCGGTTCAGAGCGCCCTTGTCACGATCATCTACCCATGCATTTGCCTATTCGGTATTCTGACTAACTCGATATTTCTGCTGACGGTTATTCGGGTGCCACACATGAAGAACATAACCAACATCTACCTGAGTAGTCTGGCTGTATCGGATATCATGTTCCTGATAACAGGTGAGATGATATCTTTTTACTTGATTAGTTCTACATCCATGAGTTTGCCAATGGGGTGGCTGGGATGTTGGAGTCCAATGTGTTTTCAGGGAAGGGGGAGGGTATAGATCAGGTGTAACACTCAACGCGTAAAAGACCAAAAGTCCTGAAGTTATTAATCAATATTTGTAATTATTGATTGAAGACGTTATTCAGGGAACTTCAGGAAAATTGCAGGTGTTTTTTTTGCCAATGTGTCAGTCGAGGGAGGGGCCGGTTAGCCATCCAAAACCGCCCCTGGGATCCGCCCATGATATCAAATTAATTTGTAGATGAATAAAATAATGCATTTTCCTAATTCCGCAAACTTTATATTGATTACTGTATGTTTTTGCCGTTCAATTTAAACACAATTAGCATTCCATTAGCTTCAGAGTCATTCCGTTAGCGCGAATTTGAATGATTGAAGTTCAGATTATAGTTCAAATATATATAAACAGAACATTCCATTTAGTTTTTCAAGCATGCAATCGGGAAAATACAGCAATCGACTTAAGTACTGCGCTCATTCGAATTGAAACTATCTGCGAAGAGCATTCGAATTTGAAGCGAGAACATGTGGTCAAATGAACTCATCGATGGGCAAACATTTTCGACATTTTGGCAATGAAATTCATAATATACCATTTCTGGAAAATTATCACAGAAAATTGAAAGAATCTATAATTCCAAGAAGAATTCAACATTGATAGAAAATATTGTTTCATTGAAGGAATATAAAACCACGATGAAAGAATAGATGCCTAAGAAAATAAACGACAGCTCGAAATAATAAAAAATAATAAGTGCAAATGTCTAGTGAAGGCTTTTGTTTTCATTGCCAGGCCCGGATTAAGTGTTTCGTAGGCCCTAGGCACCAGTTTTCCGTAGGCCCTACTCCGCCCTTGGTACCAGCACCAAATTCATGTTGATGCTATTTGATCACTGTACAAATCCAGCCAGGTCCTTGCTCTAAAATCCTGTTGCCAACAAGGGCGTCAATCGCTTCTCAAAAATGGGGGGGGGGGGGGGGGGGGGGTGGGTGTGCACATAACATGTGAATCTTGATCAGAACTAATGCGAGTGCGAAGCCTAAACTGCTTCAAGGGCGGATCCAGAACACAATTTGTGGGGGGGGGGGGCCAAAAAATTTTGGTCCCCCCAAAAAGTGTGTCAAAAAATTACGGCGTGGGGTTCGGGGCCCGCTTAAGGGCCCCGGAAATTGTTTGGATTCTAGATGCTCTGTGGTGCGATCTGAGGCAATTTCTGACCACTTTAACCAATGTTTTTTGAGGAAAAGATGGTGGTGTACTCATTGCCTGCCTTTATTACGACGTCACGTAAAAAAAAAAAAAAAATGGTTTCGTTTTTTTTTTGGGGGGGGGGGGGGGCATGGCCCCCTTTGGCCCCCCCCCCCCTGGATCCGCCCTTGAACTGCTTTGGGTTGGGCCGAACAATTTTTGGATTCTGAATTTAAAACGCTCTGTGGTGCGATCTGAGGCAATTTCTGACCACTTCAACCATTTTTCTTTGCAAAAGATCATCATTTAAACATCATGCTCGAGTTTGGATTATCCGTCCCCCCCCCCCCTCCGTTAAGCTCCCACCTTAATGGCAAATGAATAACATAAATTATACACCAACACGACGAAATAATAAAATGAAATGCTGTACCGCATGTGTAATGGCTGTCCTAATTGGTTTTAATGGACACTCGCCGTCGCGCAGTTTTCAAGAAATAATGCTTAAAAATTCAAGGTCCAAGAAAAAAATTAAACAGGAACGTCACCACCCAAAACTGATGTTAAACAAAAGCTGCATCAATTTGTTCCAGCTCAGTAGGTACATTATAGCTTCAAGGCAATCCTGAAAATCCTGTTCTTTGGTTATTCAAAGCCGGTATACGCTTTCGCTGTTGGAGACTTACACGAGTTATATGCATTGGATATATAAATATACTTAGTTCAAAATTCAGTTGTATGTAATCTGTTCCGCTGATCATTTTGCGTGTTAATTTAAAGGAATTGTTTTAATAAGTAATCAACAAGATGACACAAAGTAAGTTAAGAGCCAGAATTAACTCAATTCTCCAATAGATATTGGTAATTGTATGTGAAGTCTTTTTAAAATTGCCTCGATTTTTTGTTCCGGCAGGTACTGGCTTTGGCCTTTGGAGGTACCTATCCACACCAGTTATTTCGGATTTTTCTTTTCTTGGTGGGGTCCACGGCTGTTTAATCACACAAGTTCTGAACAGTACACCTTTTTATGCTTCGACTTTACTTGTAACAGTCGTTGCGGTAGAAAGATACCTTGCCATCTGCCGACCAATTCATCACCGGAAAATCAACTCCAGAGGGCGTGCCTTTGCCTTAATCGCTGTGACTTGGGTGGTAGCCTTATGTTGTGAGGCTATGCTCTGTCCAACTGTCTCTGATTATACTGTGAAATGCGTTATATGGCCCAACGACGACTATTTCATGGAATTTCCTCAAACCATCGGTGGCTGTTTTTACCCGGCGCTGTGGGCCCAGATTCTGACGGCTTTTGCATTAATCGTTCCAAGCCTGCTGGCTATCTTCGTCACCTTCATCTTGTACATTTTGATTGTGCGAAAGCTCAGCAAGCGGATTCACAAGGCACCCAGTGAACAGACGTCGAATCGCGCGAAGTCTCGTCGCACTCGAGATCATGTTGCTAAGATGCTGATTACCGCTGGTACCGTGTTCTACATCCTCCTGACTCCTCGCACAGTAGTGACCATTTATTACTACATTAAGTCTTTCGCTGGTACCCCGGGGCTTCCCCCGGGTGTAGAGTTTATACTCTTCACTTCAACCAACATACTTCTATATGTTAATTCTGTGACAAATCCTATCATGTATGCGTTTTCAAACAAGCGTTACCGAACGGCTTTTATACAAGCTTTTTGTCCGGGTTCAAAAATGATTAATGTTTCTTCAAGTTCCTGAACAAGTCACGTTTTTTTTGCCGTTAAACGTTGCATCATTCTGAAATGCGATGCTAGAGTTCATTCTGTACCGTAATTTTAGGGTGTTTTGAGCAGGTTCTTTTAGGACACAATTGAGCATAGAAATTGACAGGATTGAGATGTGAACCCTTCACCTAATATTTTGGCGCTCTACCAATCTTTAATTAAACGTCCTGCCCTTTCATTTATTTTAATAGCGATTATTTGTCGTTTTCTTGACAACGGGTGCCATCTGAATTTTAACGAATAAGATTCAAAGTGACTGTTTATGCACATGGTTGCTGTCTGGTCGTATATAGAACCTAGATTCTTTGTAAATTTCGTCAAAGAAAATAACACACGTTTATGAATCAGCATAGCGTTATGGGATTTGAATGTTTCTGCTCGGACGTTTTAAGGTACTTTTAAATTGGTGTTTCGCCCACATCCAACACAGTTTTCTGTATGGACTGCCCATATCCAAAATCAAAAAAAGAGGCAGGAACATTTTAGGACATGATAATGGAAACACACGTTTAAGTAGTAAACGTTTAAGGAGACTTTAAAGCCCCTTTTTATAACGTTTAGCCAACACTTTACAAAAGCTACAGTCTGCCCTGTAAAATGGGGCACGACAGGAGAAGCATGGAACATTGCCTCAATATCATCATCAAGCGTATCAAAAATATCGAATGCTATCAATAATCAGTGAAACGCCACTATAACGAGCACGATGCGGTCCACAGAAAGTGCTCGCTATATAGTGGTTGTTCGTTATACTGATTGTGCATTATAATAGAATTCACTATTTCGGGAGCCCGTGGGGAAGTTCGTTATAACCAAATGTTCGTTATAGCGGCGTTTCACTGTATAAAGTATTCTGGTTAACCTTTACAGGAATTGAACTCCCTGACTGTTTTTATCACGGTTTAAGACTTATCTTTTTAATGAGGATTTTGTTTCCTTTTAATTGATGTGCTTGGTATTACAATTTTAATATTATACTTTAATTACACCTTTGGATCGACGGGTTGGCCGGCTGGTGGGTTTGCTCGTAGTCTGTTTGTTGGTCGTTCGGTCGTTTGGTTGGTTGTTGTGTTCGGCTGGTCATGTTTTCTAGTTTTGGTGGTCGGACTATCTCTACTTCTGTTAATCTTTTAGTGTGTAGCTTTGAATGTTTTTAACTTTTAACCTTTACCTTTTAACTTTTGGTTTAGTTTTGATGGTTTTAACTTAATTGTACTGCGTATATGAGCAAAACTGATTTGAATATATGGCGTTAAATAAAATGTTATTATATAATAAGAACTAAGTAGGTATACATGTAGTTACCGACTTTTGAAAAATTTTAATCATTAAACTGGGTATGTGATCAAGTACACGTATAATTATGATGGATTGGTGCTTTGTGCATGTGTCTTTGTGTAGAAACATCCTCGATTCTTTGTAAAATAAAACTTTTCTTTCACAAATTGTGGTTTATTTTAAAATAAAACTATTTCGCATGTTAGGGTCCCATTTTCAGGGGTAGTATCCAAGATGGTCGAGATACTTTTCACATCCAACCCCACTTCGCTAAGGCCAGTGTGGAAGGAAATGTTGTGCCCGCAATATTCTGTCCTCCGGTCAGATTTGCCAGGATGATGTGTCCCCATACAGTTTCTCCTCGGTAATGGTGCCCCTCTTCAAATGAGAAGGTACGACATCTACATTATTTTAATATTTAAAAAGTAGTGAGGATAATGTCTGCTATCTTTTTAAGTAGATCCCCTGCACGAGGCGCCCAAACATATAATTAGGATTTCAAATCACCAAGAAGAAACACAGCGTCTACTTTTGTGTATCACATGTAGTCATGCATAGAGGAGCATAGATATGTCATCTGTGCAGGGCTCACTTACTCAGATCACCTTTAATCAGTAAGGGGTTTACCACAGTATTACAGTTTTGAATAATTAATGGAAATCGACCGATTCAAGAAAATCAGGTCGGGAAAAGACTTGCAGATACACCAAGTCTAATGTCTTTAATAATAAAGAAAGTTGGTTTGATTTTGAGAAGTAAAAACCACAGATAATGTAGGAAATTTCAAAACGTAAATAACCCAACGGTCAAAGTAAAAGGGACTCAGCCAACAAATTCCTACAATTTCGCACCCAAAGGTCACTTTTTCCTTAACAAAACACGCATTGTAAACCAATCCCATAGATATGGGTGACTGTACGCTTTACAAACTACTAGAATATGACGGATTCATTTAGAAAAAAACCCTTCCCACTGTCGCAATTTTGCTCTCAAAAATACAATTTATCAGAGGGCAGGGACCTGTAAAGAAACGTACCTGCAAGTCCTACTAAAATACAGGCACCTTTGTTGTTGATAGGTCATTGACGAGGTTAAAGGCATATAGAATCATTTGCTTTTTTGCCTTCAATATTAACGCCATGCACTCAACAATAAAGAAAAACGTTCAAAACTGTGGAAGTTTCAGCATTCACAACCCTCCAAGGTGTTTGAGACACATCAAATTGAAGCTTATTTTATCATCTTTCATTTTCCGTTCATTTTTGGGGGGTTTATTTATTTATTACATTTCTTTACCCAAGGTGTGCCCAAACAGTTTAAAACCATTGGAGCCCTGTTTCGATTGGGGCCCTGCATACACTACTAATGTTTATACACACATGTACAAATACAATACATTACAAATACAATACACCACAATGAAATAAAATAAAAGCCTACAAGATTACTGCATGATCGTAAAGCAAATATTATAAATATTTTACAACATTACAAAGAAACATATACAGTTTGAAACGACATTGCTAAGGTGATTTAAGTTTACACGAGAAATTTTGGACATTTCTTGTGACATCAGCAAAATATACATATATTTCTATACATTCGCTGATTATGGGAGGGGTGAAAAACCCGTGAAAAACCAAACCAATCCAATCCAATGACTTTTGGGAGAAAATCCATCCAAAGATGACCACCCTTAAAGCAGGCCTGAAGCCATCGCTATTTTGAACGGACGTCTACGCTCAACTGCAAAATATAGCCATTTTAGTGCTAGTCTGGTTCCAAGACCAAAAGACTCTGACTATCCTGATGAATCTTAGGTCAGGCAGCCTCCGTGGCTAAAAATAAACATGACGACATTGGTGGCCCTTTTTCAAAGCTCGGCTTCGTTTCCGATTTCGCTTTATCGCTTGTAGCTTTTAATGTTCTGATCAAATTTTTAAATAAATCACTTGTTTCGTAATATCATACAGTTATGATAATACAGTTTGATGTTTCTGTAAGATAACATTGACTAATGTTGATCTGGAATCTTCAAAATTAGGCACCCAAATAGCACTGTTAGCAGGCGGAGCCGAATGAAGACCGAGTTTTGGGGATCTCAGTAACGGTCGTCAAATTCAAAATTGTACATGACGCAGCAAAAAGTTCGCCCATACGATCCGAGTATATTTGATGTACAAAATCGTCGTTGAATTTCAAGTTTTCTAAATGAAAGCAACGAATATTAATTATCAACTCATTTAAAATAAAATTAATAAGCAATTAGCAGTAAATTAAACCTATATTATATACTCGGAAATACTCGGGCGCTATCCGATTGTCGACGAAACGACTTCGGCAAACTTCGGAAATGTTCGGAAAAAGGAGGAATTCCTCCCCTTTTAGTCACGTGACGTAAATTGTAATACAATGTATTACCGGAGGCTACCGGACCTAAGATTCATCAGGAATAGTCAGAATCTTTTGGTCTGGGAACCAGACTATTTTAGTGCCTAATTTCACCACATTTCATACTTATACGCGCTCGCAGTCCTCTGCACGACTAGCAGCCTTCTTTTTTTCCAATCTTCAAGTTCACGGCCCCCAAAATGCTCTAATACCGGAGACTGTGAGGGCCTGCAAATTGTGATTTGGCCGGCGTAGGCAATTTTGGGCCTACTTACAGGTCTGCACCCCTAAAGCGCCGCCATGAGAATGTCGGTTTATTGTTAGTGTGCGAACGACTTCGAAAATTATACCCAATGCATTTCTTACATTTTTTTCTGTCCGTAGTGGTAGGACTAACTGTAGTAGTCTCTGGAATGTCAGGACATGTAGAAGTCAACGGCAAAACCAAACCGGCAGCATAAGCGTAGGACAAATATTCTTCGTAGCCATAGACAACGGCTGTGAACGATGACGACTGGGGATCTGTTTGCTCGACAAAGTAGACCCCTCCACCTTTGGGTAGTTCAACAGTGATTGATGTGTAGTCGGTATGAGGTACAGGACTTTCATGTACACCGGTTCCAGTAATTGGAGAGCCATTAATAGTCAGAGTTGAACGAGAATCACTTTTCACAACAATATTAATGTAATTGAAGAAACCATTCGGATCGTGTCCAGCGTTGGCAGGTGTCAGGAAGCCAACTTCGTAGCCGAAGTGCTGGACTGCGGGCACCTGTGTCAAAGACGGGTCGACTACTATGTTGTTGATGGACGCCAACTGCTGCATGACGAGGATTGGCTGGCTTGCCGATATGAGTCCGGAACCACTCAGACTCCCCTGCCAGAAGTCTCCAGGTTCTAGTGATATATCTTCGTATCCCGGGATGGTGAGTGTGGTTTCGTTACAGTAAGCGACAATTCGGTAGGTGTTCTCATCGTCACTCCGGGCCGCGGTGTAGATGTGCTCCTTTCCCCAGCTCCTGACGGGAACGAGCTGCTCTACCAGCGTGTCGCAGAATGTACCCGGTTGATTTGCACAGTGATTGCCACTAAACGCAGCAACCGGTTTGTCAGTTTGAATGATACTTCCTGTTAAGTCATCGGGGGAATTTTTTCCGGCCCAGATGTGAACCGATTCCAGTTTATTTACCATGAACTTTACAATGTCACCAGCAAAGTAAGTCTGTCCTTCGAATGATGTGCCACCGCGTAAAGTAACCTGAACCGAAGTGGAATCTTCAGTACCAATGACGGCAAACTGTGACGAGATCAAAGGCGCAGCCGTAACCACTACGTACTGCTGACCAAGGCTATTTACGGGTATACCAAGAAAGCCGTCGGTTGTAGTTCGCTGGTTTAGAAATCCGTGCACTGATATCTCATTTGAAGCAACGATCTCAATGGCTTTCAGGCTACGCTCACTGCCCAACATCGTGAACTCATCGGGGATGTCAGTCTGTTGAGATCCCCTAGGCTGAAGGATCAGGTCTTCAGTGAACGGTGACCCATCTATCTGAAAGTTGCTGCTCATGTTGACCGTTGTCAGCTGATCACTCATTGTCGATATGAAAATAGATGGCCGCCTGGTGTTTTGGTATACAACTAGGTTATCAGTGAAACCAATGATAAAGTGTTTACCTTGAGTTTTTCCCGAGCACTGCGCAACAGCTGACGCTGGTTTCTCGGGAATGGCGAAGAACAAGACTACCACACACAAGATGTGATGTGCCAATGAATGATCCATACTATAAAGCAAAATTAGAAATTGAAGAGAAAAATCTTCAGAAATCAAAGTAGACCTATACAGTGTATTTAAGCAATCTGTAAAAATATTTTATACCTAACTGTATAGTTCTGTGGTAGTCAATATCAATGCTTGCATGCATTTAGTGACTTGCAGATACGATATTCGTGTGTTAAAATATTGCACGCTGGGGGGGGGGGGGGGGATGGTGTCCGACCTCTCCCCCCCCCCCCCCCCCCCCCCCCTCCTGCATACGGGCATTATGCAGTAAATATGGCTTGTTGAGGCAGCTTGTTTTTGTTCTTCGATTTCATTGCCATGAAATGACTGAGAATATTACTAATAGGATCACGGTCCATCGAAAGGTTATATTCAAAATATCGGTACCCATTTATACCACTACAGGAACGAGACAAGTGGGGTAAATTGGCTTGCCCAAGTAAATGATGAATTATTATCAGCAGTTAAGATCTTGGACGTAATTGTGGGCTTTTCACAATTTTATTTAATATTCACCAAACGCTGATAAAAATTGATAAAAGTAAAAAATGTAAAAGTTATAAACTTGAACACTGTCAATCAAAATGGCTTCATCTGAAAGGCAATTCACTAGATTTTCATTGATATCTTATTTGCATCTCTTCAGTCAAGGATGACAGAGTACACAATTGATTTCGAAACAAAGGCCAATAAACCCCTGTTTCTAAGTTTGCAGAAGGAGTAGTGAGTTACATTTGTAAGCTGTCAGCTGTGAATTGAGCTGTCAAAAAGAATGTGCATTCGCAGTGGATTATTTATTGAAGTGAATTATTTATTGAATGTTAGTAAGACATTCTTAAAGTGTTTGAGTATAAATGGAATAATCGTGTTTCATGATTAAATCAATCATTTCAAAGTTTCGATGTTATGTAGTCATGATTAAAATAACAACTACACATAGGCCTACCTATTGCAAAAATGTACTCAAAACATAGCTTGGGCGTTGCCCAACTTGGCATGGCTTTGGCTATGCCCAGTTGAAGCTGTTTTTAACATTTTTGAAATTGGATTGCTAGTTTGTGATGAAAACAAAATCCTTGGAATGATTAATTATAAATCTCCTATTAACGCACTGTCCGCAGCAGCGACAGCGCATTCATTATATAGTTTAACTCACCACTTCTTCAGAAAACTTGGAAACAGGGTTTATTGGCCTCTGTTTTGAAATCAACAGTGGTGCTCAGTCATACATGACTGAAGAGATGCAAATAAGATATCATTGAAAAGCTACAATGAACTACCCTTTAAGGTGGAGCCACTGTGACAGTTTCAAGTTTATAACTTTTACATATTAACCCAATTTTTTGGATTACCTTCATGATTTTGATGCACACTGTAGATGTACATGTACATGTAGTGCAATTTACTCGGGTGAGAGGGACAAAATGTTAGGTGAAGAAAGTTCTGGATACTTCGCGCTGAAGTTTCACTTTGAACTGCCTTGGAATGGACAAAATAGGTATGGTTGCGAGGACCAGGACAGTGAACGTGGATTCATCGAAAATCAAATTCATACCATCTTTCAACAATCTATTAGTCCGATATTAATCCTGTTAGTTTCACGGTAAGCTAAATAATTCGCATTACCTGTTTGTTGATTGTCACGTCTGCTCTGATTACGTCTTGGTGGATGTCTGTAAGCCAGATTGAACTTCCTAGTGACCCATCGGTATACCTGCAATAAACTTAAATCACATGCAGGTGGGAATTGATGGCACGTGATGGTACACAAAGCCTTTAGAAAACGTAGTTTATCAAAGGCTGTATTATTGTTATTGGCTAAATGACCTCAAATGAACATCAACAACACTGAAAAATTCCTGGCTATACGCCACTGATCCACAATAACTGCCACAGCGTATCTCATATTCTTTGTTCGTGATTAGGAAAAAAAGGGAGAAAGAAAAAAGTTTGACCTAGGTTTATCACGAACAACAACTGCGCTGGATTTTGAGTGCCCAGGTCAAGGCAGTCGTCGATTGTGTCCGTCATGGTGTCTGAATTTTATAGCACGATTCGAATTGTATAGCGGAAAAGTTCTTTTTCTTTTCAGAATCGAGGCCCCATGAAACCTTGTCGCCCCCCAGTCGCCCCCCCCCCCCCCACACTGAGATTTTGAGTTTCTAAAAAAATTATCATTGATCTACATGACGCCCCCCATGAAATGTTCCAGCCCCCCCCCCCCCCCCCCCCCCACTAAAAAATTACTGGCTATACGCCACTGATCCACAATAATTGCCACAGCGTATCTCATATTCTTTGTTCGTGATTTGGAAAAAAAGGGAGAAAGAAAAAAGTTTGACCTAGGTTTATCACGAACAATAACTGCGCTGGATTTTGAGTGCCCAGGTCAAGGCGCAGTCGTAGATTGTGTCCGTCATGGTGTCTGAATTTTATAGCACGATTCGAATTTTATAGCAGGTACCAGCATTTCAAAGGGCTAGGGGTTACCAAGGGCGATTCCGCAACGTATCTCAAACGCCTTGGAGAGTTGTGAGTATTTCAAAAGAAATTGGAAGTATACGTGTAATTATCACTCAGGTCTAAGGGCCTTATTCACGGTCAGCCATATTAGATTGAGAGAGGGGTACAATCTTCACTTTTGGAACTTGTGTATATAGAGAAATGAAAGCAATGACGTTTCAAACTAATGCTAGTCTGCTCTGATGAATAATGTAAAAAATTGTGATTAAACACACCTGAATGTTTTAAGCCACATTTAAACAAATAATAAAAGTGAAGCTATAGTGAATAAATATAGTCTGGCACCATAATGACCATCCCATTCAACAGTTCACAATTTATGAAATACATTCAGGATGCACCCCTGTATTAACATTCCCATAGGCACCAGTGGTAAATGTCCATACTTCAAAATTCTTTTTAAAATATTCAGAACTCTCACAGGTATTTAAGCTGCACAAAAATAATGATTAACATGTTATCTTTTTATTTTATTTTCATTTTTGGGTGGGTTGACTATTGACTTTAAAGAAGACGACCCCTAATTTTCAAAAAAAAAACCCAACATCATGGCTCAATAGCGGGGGCCGTATCATAAGTCCGACGCCTCATAGGTCCGACGCCTCATAAGTCCGAAATTTCGGACTTATAAGGCACACAATATGTTTATTCCTTCTCATAGGTCCGACGCCTCATAAGTCCGATGTCGGAAAAACGAAGCGTACGAGGCGTCGGAGCTATGAGGCGTCGGACTTATGAGGCGTCGGACTTATGAGGCGTCGGACCTATGAGGCGTCGGACTTATGGGCCTTTACTTGGTTGCTAGGGGGATGATATTTTGTCGGACTTATGAGGCGTCGGACGTATGAGGCGTCGGACTTATGAGTGGACCCCTAGCGCCACTTTCTTCAGTCGAGCCCAATTGCATCCAAAATGCTCCGAGTTGGAAGCCCGAAGTCCGGGCCAGAGGTTCATTGCCATATAATTATCTTCAATTCCCCAATTGTATGGCTCTCAGAACTCTCTAATATAGAATAATTTTGAGAGTATAACTTTTATTCATGAGCTCGGCTTGGGTTTCGGCCTATTTCCCGGTGTGCACCCTTGCACTGCAATTTCCTTAAATTATACCTTTGTCATTCTTTATCGGTTCCTGTCAATATGAAAATATCATGGCAAAATATTGGACGAGATTTCAGTTGAATGCAAAGTTTTTATCTTGAGTTACAAAAACCTTTGTTTACATCTGGAATGGACAGAATTAAGTCGGCGCGCGGTTTTATTATATGTCTATGGCGGTGAGCCGTGTTATCGCGCCCTCTTTTGTAAGAAATTGATGACGATTTAAATCCAGAGGCCAGAGGTTCATTGCCATATAATTATCTTCGTTTTGTTCTTAGGTTTTAATGCTAATGTGCTTGTATTTTTATTATTTAATTATTAATATTATCTTCAAGTAAACTTGAATCCTCGATCCTGATTAGTTGATCCATGGCAACAAGCCATGGATCGACCAATCAGGATCGAGGATTCAAGTTTACTTGAAGATAATACTAAATGTATACCATTAGGGAATTATCGTCAGTTCTACGATAATCGGCCTGGAGACACCGGTCATTATGGAGACACATCATCTCCCGAATGGCACAACCCCCCTTTAAGACTAATTAAGAGGCAAAATGTTAATATCGCATCGCGCAATTAAGTTGTACTTGTTGCTCGTGGTCTCATTAGTAAACATACTGAAATTCGTGGAAAAAAGGACAAGGGAATATTGGGTTTGGGTACATTTAAGTTTGAAACTTCCCATGGGGGGGGGGGGGGGGGGCGGAAAACATCAACATACGACTACTAGAGTCGAGTAATGGCAATCTAAACAACAGAGGGCGTCGCGTCTGATGATCGATATGATATGATGCATGCGATCGAGATCGAAAACACAGAATCGACAAAATGGCGACTCCTGGCGGAATGATGAACAAGAAAAAGAAAGATTTCCTCGGTGTTTCAGCTCCTCTTGGTTACGTTCCTGGCTTGGGACGAGGGTAAGGAGATTTGCAGTAATGTCAACTTTCATGACACTGCAAAACACTAAAGTACACGATTCGCGTTTATACAACAAACATACAAATGAAAATGTTGAAGGTGTTGTCCGGAAATTGGGCACAAACTGATCGGGCAAAGTTTTGCAAACGTGGCACTTAAATCCCTACGAGGAAAGATTTCCATATACGAAGTTCACTAATTGTCCTCTGTATTGACTAACAAGCCCCCAGATAGCAATTTCATGTCATCAAAGTCAATTTGAGCAGTGAGAAAATACAAGCATTTTCTTAGAAAACACTTGGAATTTTCCAGCCAATCTCATAGCATGCATAGGGTTTGTACACAGGGTGTTGAGTGAACTTCGTATATGGAAATCTTTCCGACTTGACAAACCGGACATGAAAAAACCATGCAAGTGCAGTGGTCTCCATATTTGAATAACAACAGGAAATTAATAAGATGGAATTTTGCGTGTCAGGGTGATGTAGGCCTATTAGGTTTTGCCCTTCACCGACGTATAAACACTGTATCTAAAATAACTGTTAGCTCAGTGGTCCAGTGGTGAGACATCTGCACTGTTAGTCGTGGTTAAAGTCCCACCCGAGTGATTTTTCCAACTTTCAGTTTCACTCGGGAGGTAACACACTGAGTATACATTGTGTATTATACGTTGGTGAAGGGCAAATCCTAATTTGATGAACAACAGGAAAGTTGTAGACTTTGTAAGCAATCGCCGCTAGAGTAATTTTTTATTGCTTGCTCGGTCCTCCCCCCCCAAAAAAAACTTTTACAAGCATTACTATAAATCTCAATGTTACTTATTGTCATTGACTTTAATTCCCTTTTTATTCATTTATTCATTCATTCATTTATTCCTTTGTTGTTTTTAATTCATTTCTCCGTGTATTCGTCTTTTTAATGTTTTTTTTTGGCATCAATGAAAATACGGCTCGCATTTTACCCTCGATATCCTATAATTCACGTGTAAATTCACGTAAGTGTCATGCACATTTACCTACTTGTCGTAAGCAGGGCCCTTCCCCATAGCCCAATTTGTTGACGTCATCGTGTTTCACAGGTCACCGTACAAATATATACAGTGTCATACAGTATCTGCCCCCTCTAGTATCTGTGATCATATTCACCATGGAAGACACTTACCAGTACCCGGTTGATATCGTGAAGACCATCACAAGACCATCACAAGACCATCACAAGCCCAACACAAGACCATCACAAGACCATCACAAGACCATCACAAGCCCAACATAAGACCATCACAAGCCCAACACAAGCCCAACACAAGACCATCACAAGCCCATCACAAGACCATCACAAGCCCAACACAAGACCATCACAAGACCATCACAAGACCATCACACGACCATCACAAGCCCAACACAAACCCAACACTAGACCATCACAAGCCCATCACAAGAATATCACAATAAGACCATCACAAGCCCAAGCCCTGACATAGTAGGTCTTGGAAAGAGTGCTACAGTACTCTGACATCACATGACCTTCCGGGTTGATTTTTGTAATTCGTCTTTTCTTTTGCAGAGCCACTGGTTTCACTACACGGTCTGATATTGGGCCTGCGAGAGAAGCCAATGACATCAGGTATGTGCACATACAATTTGAGCCTGCATATTTACATGTACTGATGTAGGACTAAACTGTGGTGATATTCTTAAGGATTTTTCCTGATTTCAGTTTTTTCATAAGAATTTTTCCCTGTCTTTTGGATTTGTAAAGAGTTCCCCTGTAAATCTTGAATTCCTAAGTTTCTGCAACCCTTTACAATGTAACTGTATGTTTTGTATGATTCTTTTGGAGTGAGTACTTGACTACTAAACTGATAATGCTTATGGGGTCAGGCATACCACCATAATCAGAGTCCAACAGTTTGGGTGTTGAGTTGACCATATGGTGTTGATTTTGTAAGAGTGAGGAAGGTTCCTAGTAAAATCACTCAAGGGGTCAAAGGGTTAAATTCTTTTTACAGCAGTTCCTTAGACTATTGTATGGTCCATCTTTTCAAAAAGTTGGGAATGTACTAAAGAAGCTTATAAATAAATATGTATGCTTAAAAAATAAATCCATTGGTTTCACCCCTTTGGTGCAAAAAAGGGAAAGATTTTTTTTAAGGGGGGGGGATTTAAATGAGTCCTCAACCATGCCCTTTCACTACTCAGGAACTCATCTTTGCCTTTGAAAACTTGAAATCAGCCGTTTCTGTCTTGTTTTGTTGTTGACAGTGATGACAGACATCCAGCTCCGAAAAAGAAGAAGAAAGACGACGACGATGAAGAAGAAGATCTGAATGATAATAACTATGATGAGGTGGGTTAGGGGGAGAACAGTTTGAATTGCAGCTTAAAAAGTCCTGCAAAATCAGTCGCTGACTGTTCTGTGTTGTCGCAAGGTCAGCCTGAGGTGGCCTTAGGATTGTGGTCAGATTAACCCAAATATGGGACCTTGTAAGTGAAGACTGCTATTTTGCACTGCTTTCAGGGACTGTAGGAAAAGGTAGGAAAAAAGCGGTTCGCAATTTATAGAATGACCCACTTACATGTACATTTAGCTATAGTACTGTAGTATTGTTAGAGTTTGGCTGACTTGTTTTTCTCAGTTTGCTGGCTACGGAGGCAGTCTGTTCAACACTGGACCCTATGAGAAAGATGATGAGGAGGCTGATGCTATCTATGAAGCCATTGATAAACGCATGGATGAAAAACGCAAAGAAAGAAGGTACTCAATCAGAATTGTCACCTGTTCTTTGAGGAATCAGTTTCTGTAGAAGACAATTCTAGCACCTGTCAATTCCAAAAAACCATTTAACAATCGTTGACTGCAGTGGTGTTTGATGTGGTGTTTTAAACACTCAAAGAGCACACAGTCTGTGCGTCCCGAGGGGATTAAATATGACATATCCCACATCACAGCAATCAACAATTGCCTTATTATAACCTGCCAATTAGTCAGACAGATTATATGAGACTGAGCAGACTGATTCAGTTCTAAGGCCAGGTCCCAATTACATTGCTGTGGCTGAAAATGTGTGTCAAAGCCAAGTAATTCAAACGTGGCCTTATAAGTCTTGAGAGGTGCATCTCAGAACAGCGCAATGCACAGCTTGCAATATGGACTATGGTATAGGTGGAGGCGGGCTGACATCATCTCATAAAAACAATGTTTCGTTTGCGCACCAATTTTCATCGTTTTTTTTCTGGATGTCAATCAATTTCTGGATGTCCGCGTTCACCTATATGGGATAATATCACACTGTTGTTATCAAGGATCGACCAATCAGCATTAACCTAGTTGAGCGGCTTTAGACCATAATTTTTATTTGTATTTATCGTACTGAAAACTCCTCCAATTCAATATCTTCCTCAGGGAAAAGCGATTCAGAGAAGAGATTGAAAAGTATCGTCAGGAGAGACCAAAGATTCAACAGCAATTCTCTGATCTAAAGGTAAGATAACAAAGCCTTAGACTCCATGTGATAATGAAATGTGGCACTGTGTTACCTAACGAGCACGTCACGGACACTTGGCCTGTTCACATGCACTGCTTTGTTTAAAATACAAATAGATTTTTCATCTTAGAGGTTTAGATTCATGCCATCTGGTTTTTGTTTTGTGTACAAACAGCCCGCTTTGCAAGCAGACTGGCTCCCAGTCCATACATTATCAATACTGATTGTGGGGCAGGAACCAGCCAACCCCAAGATAATGGGAGTTATTGTGTGGCAGTTAATAATTTTAGACGTGGAAGCTATTTTGGGATGAAACTTGTAAAGCATGGGGAATATATCTTTAATCAGGTATCGTTGTTGATTAGCCCAGTCACGGACGTTACACTTCCTTTCATAACTCTGGAATTACCTTTATGTTTGTTAATGCTAATACTTACGTAAAAAGCAATGGTGTTTTCCCCTGTGATTTATGTTTCAGAGGGAATTGTCAGAGGTGAGTGAAGATGACTGGCTGAATATCCCTGAAGTAGGAGACGCTCGCAACAAGCACCAGAGAAACCCCAGAGCTGACAAGTAAGACTTCATCCATTTCTTCATCTTACCTTGTTTCCCTGTTTTCCATCATCATCTGGGTCTTCTTGGTAAGAAGTGATAAAATACCCAACCATTCTCCCCCTCTAACCCATGTATGAGATCTATGCATAGGATCCAAGCAATTGTAAGGCATCAAATTGAGTTTGTCCCCTTCTTAATTTGCATCCTCTACAAAACCACAAAGCAGTTCATTGAATGTTGGTCCAATCACCTTCTCTTCAGGTTTTGGGTAATCCCTTGCCCCCCAAAAGGTCCAAGAGACTAAATGTGTAGTTAGAAGAATACAACAGCACAATGTATAGCCTTCACAATACAGTGCAAGAACATACAGTCTGATGGGGTGTCACTTTTGAGATCAACATGAACTATTTCGTGGGGTCTTTCCATGCTTGTGTTGTTTCTTTTTAGGAAAAGTTACGATGCAAAAATGAAGGATATTGAAAAAAAAAAGAGAAACTTTAGACTAGGGTTTATTCTACCCTTTGGCACTTTGCTAGGACCATGCATTAAGCTTGCAGAATCAAACACATAGAGTGAACACCATGTCTCATGTTATTGCGCACTGCCTATCTCTGCCATTATTTGTTTCTTATCATTGTTTAATGAAGTGTTGTCTTTCTCTCCTTTGCTGAACAGGATCACCCCTATGCCCGACACCTTCTTACAGAAGCATGCCATGAGCAGCGAGACCATGACCAAGCTAGATGCCAGACAGCAGGCCCTGGGTGGGATAGCTACCCCCTTCCCTGGAGCTATGACTCCTGGTATGCTGACACCCACGGGAGAGTATGATCTTAGAAAGATAGGAGAGGCTAGGAATACGCTCATGGATGTCAAACTTAACCAGGTCAGTCTCATTCGGATTTTATTGGACTCTCACTTCTACTCCAACTTCTTCTACAAAACTTCATGAATCTCTTGATTGCCTGTTTGGTCTTGTTTCACTTGGCAGCTAATCAAATGTGTATGCTAAAATTCTAAACACATTCACCTAAGAGGAATGCATCTGGGCTTTCGATCTGAGAAATTTTCCATTAATATTTGAGAGCAAATTTCAAAATAAACTGTCGGTGATTGTCACAGAATTGAACATTTTTGCCTTTGACTTTTTTGTGTAAAGTGTGATGTGTGATTAACAGAACTCAAAGAAAACCGTCCACGTACCATGTGAGCCTTTTGTGTGTGTCTTGACAATCATTGGATTAAAAAAGGAATGTGCATTACAGCAAACAAGTTTAGTTTGAAAGTTAAAAAAATCAAACGTAACGTCATAGCTCTAGTAGATGTACTTGGCTACTCAATTTTTGCATTTAACTACAGCGAGCTCAGTTTCGCACAAAGTTCAGAGTGGTACCTATGCCCCTCACCATGTAAACATAATGCCATTGTTAATCTTTGAACCCAGGTGTCTGACTCAGTCAGTGGTCAGACAGTGGTTGACCCCAAGGGTTACCTGACTGACCTTCAGAGTATGCTGCCGTCCTATGCTGGGGATGTCGCTGATGTCAAGAAAGCTAGACTCCTCCTGAAATCAGTCCGAGAGACCAACCCTAACCATCCCCCAGGTCAGTATGAAGAGGTTATCCTTTATGGCTAAGGACTTGGAACAAAATGTTTTGTTCCAAGTTCCAAGTTTTGCTTTAACTCCATTGATTGGCCCCTGCTAGAGGTGTTGAGGTCACAGGCTAACAGCAGGTTTTTTTTGTATTTTATATTTGTTTGTGGACAGCTTGGATAGCCTCAGCTCGTCTTGAAGAAGTGACAGGCAAGTTACAGGCAGCCAGGAATATTATCATGAGAGGATCGGAGGTCTGTCCACGCAGTGAAGACGTGTGGCTGGAAGCTGCTAGATTACAGGTACAGTCATTACTACAATGTATATGAAGACATGTCAGTCACAAGTACATCACGTCAGTCACAAGTCCATCACATGTCAGTCACAAGTCCATCACATGTCAATAACAAGTCCATCACAAGTCATCTCAAGTCCATCACATATCAATAACAAGTCCATCACAAGTCATCTCAAGTCCATCACATATCAATAACAAGTCCATCACAATCATCACAAGTCCATCACATGTCAATAACAAGTCTATCACATGTCAATCACAAGTCCATCACATGTCAATAACAAGTCCATCACAAGTCATCACAAGTCCATCACATGTCAATCACAAGTCCATCACAAGTCCATCACATGTCATATTCAAAATAATGGACTGTGACAAAGGCATTCCTTTGAAAATTATTAATTTCCTGTTACTTGTAACCAGACTTTTCAATTGATTTGACTTCAACATGGGTGTGTTCCGCACACAGGAGATCATGTGAGTGGCCATACACTCCACCATTTACATGTACAGTACATCAACTGCTTTGTTCAGATTGGGTACTCTTCAACTTCTAGATAAGTTTTCATCTTTCTTTTTTTCTCGCAGCCTGGAGACACTGCTAAGGCTGTGATAGCCCAAGCCGTCAGACATTTACCCAACTCAGTCAAGATATGGATCAGAGCATCAGACTTGGAGTCTGAGACTAGAACCAAGAGAAAGGTCTTCAGAAAAGGTACAGGATGCTTCTTCGATCGTTCCCTTGAAAAATTGGCATTCCTACTGTAAGTATGGATAATGCTTTCTCAAATTTAAATTCCACCACAATGAGAAATGATACCCAGTGGAATGCAAGAGGGTCTCCTATTACCTATTACATGTATTAAAATTAACATCTCCCTGATGTCAAATTCCGTCAAAATTCCTTATTTTTAGAGTTGCAATCAAGTTTTCAAATACCTAACAAGTGAATGATAAGTCGGTCAGTTTCAAGTCAAGTGATTACTTATTTATAGAATGAACTGTGACTGAAGTTCATTGTTCATCCTCCTTTCACTGGGAAATTGACTTGTGACAGGACTTGGGATTGACTTGAAACCAGACTTCTGATCGGACTTGTGTTTGACTTGTGATTGACTTATGATTGACTTGTGATCGACTCCTGATATGACATGTGCTTTTACTTGTGATGGATTGGTGTCAAACATGTGATTTGACTTGTGGTTGACTTGAGATGGACTTGTGATTGACTCGATAAGAACTTTGTCTTCTTTGACTACATAGCTTTGGAGCACATTCCTAATTCTGTCAAGCTGTGGAAGTTGGCCATTGAGCTAGAAGGCCAGGAGGATGCTAGGATCCTACTCAGCAGAGCTGTAGAGTGCTGTCCATCGAGTGTTGAGGTAAATACAAATGATTACTGTTCTCAGTTTAGGCAGTGATATTCAAGTTTTTCAAATATTGGATCTGAAGCTGGATATTCAATAATTGATTTGGTTGAATATTTGGGAGTAGTAAGTAAAAGACCGACACTTTCATATCAGAGTCATCTGTTAAGTTGCTAAATGATTTTATTTGGCAGTTTTGAGCAAAGTTTTTGTTTTTGTTTTGTTTGTGAAATTAACATTGGACATCAGACATTTTAAACAGTTTGCGGCACAAATTTATTCAAATTATTGAAACATTTGCAGAATATTGGATTTTTTTGTTCTGAAGTTTATTCACTGTTTGTCAATTTCTAATGGTCTGAAATGTTTGTTTTATTGTAGCTCTGGTTGGCTCTAGCTAAGCTTGAAAACTATGACAATGCTCGCAAGGTACTGAACAAGGCTCGAGAAAATATTCCAACAGATCGTAAGATCTGGATCACTGCTGCTAAGCTGGAAGAGGCTGAAGGCAACCATACCAACGTGGACAAAATCATTGACAGAGGTAAAGAGGCTTTGTAACCCTTGAACTACATCACCCTCCAAAACACTTCATTTCTGATAAGGGCCTGTCTCTATTCATATCCGGGACGAGTTCCTGACAAGTAGCGAGTAGAATCATTCACTTTGTCCAGAAGAAGCTCTGCATTTGTCCTGGACATGTTCCAGCGAAATTTTCATTAGCAACTCCTTGCCTCACCAATACTGATAACTTTATTGCGGGGAAGTTGTTCAGAATCCGGCAAATTATACTCAATACAATGTCCGAGTTCCTTACTCACCTCCAACATGGCCTCAGTGCAAACAGTCTGTTGTTTAATTCTTGATGGATTTCTTTTCTAGCACTGTCATCCCTACGTTCCAACATGGTAGAGATTAACCGAGAGCAATGGATCAAAGATGCTGAGGAGTGTGAGCAGGCTGGCAGTATTGTCACCTGTCAGTCTATCATGTGAGTAAGACACAACACCATTGTAGTACGGTTAATTACAAGACGTTGTAAGTAATCACAAGTCAATCACTAGTTATCACAAGTCAATCGCTAGTTATCACAAGTCAATCGCTAGTTATCTTCAGGTTCTGCGGAGCTTTAATGAAAACAAGGCCGTACCAAGCATCAGGATTGGACTTAAAATATGTGGAATTGTTTGAAATGATACATTAATTCATTTGGTGATCCTTCTTGTTGTAATGTCTATTTCTTGTACTGATGAAATGTCTAATTCTGGTTATGTTTGTAGACGTGCTGTGATTGGCGTTGGTCTTGAAGATGAAGATAGGGAGACAACCTGGATGGATGATGCAGACAGTGTGAGTTTGCAAAATGATTTCATCAAGTTGACAAACACCTGTTTCATTCAAGCTTTGATACAATTTACTTAAAGGTGCATTAAATGGACATGTATGTATGGCCATCAGTTAGTTCATAAAAATTTAAACAAAACAAATCCTGATGGAAAATGTAGCACGCAGTGAAATTGGTTGAAACATGGATTTTTGGAATAGCCCCAATTTTCTTGACTCCTCTTTCAATTTGAGATCTATACGTTTGGAATAATTCTTGGATATGCACAATCGTGAAATATTAATCAAATATCTATACCCACGCCCTGACTGTCTTTCCCAACGTTTCCTTTACAGAGTGCCTCTCATCATGCCATAGAGTGTTCCCGTGCCATCTATGCCCACGCCCTGACCGTCTTTCCCAACGTTTCCTTTACAGAGTGCCTCTCATCATGCCATAGAGTGTTCCCGTGCCATCTATGCCCACGCCCTGACCGTCTTTCCCAACGTTTCCTTTACAGAGTGCCTCTCATCATGCCATAGAGTGTTCCTGTGCCATCTATGCCCACGCCCTGACTGTCTTTCCCAACGTTTCCTTTACAGAGTGCCTCTCATCATGCCATAGAGTGTTCCTGTGCCATCTATGCCCACGCCCTGACTGTCTTTCCCAACGTTTCCTTTACAGAGTGCCTCTCATCATGCCATAGAGTGTTCCCGTGCCATCTATGCCCACGCCCTGACCGTCTTTCCCAACGTTTCCTTTACAGAGTGCCTCTCATCATGCCATAGAGTGTTCCCGTGCCATCTATGCCCACGCCCTGACTGTCTTTCCCAACGTTTCCTTTACAGAGTGCCTCTCATCATGCCATAGAGTGTTCCTGTGCCATCTATGCCCACGCCCTGACTGTCTTTCCCAACGTTTCCTTTACAGAGTGCCTCTCATCATGCCATAGAGTGTTCCCGTGCCATCTATGCCCACGCCCTGACTGTCTTTCCCAACGTTTCCTTTACAGAGTGCCTCTCATCATGCCATAGAGTGTTCCTGTGCCATCTATGCCCACGCCCTGACTGTCTTTCCCAACGTTTCCTTTACAGAGTGCCTCTCATCATGCCATAGAGTGTTCCCGTGCCATCTATGCCCACGCCCTGACTGTCTTTCCCAACGTTTCCTTTACAGAGTGCCTCTCATCATGCCATAGAGTGTTCCCGTGCCATCTATGCCCACGCCCTGACCGTCTTTCCCAACGTTTCCTTTACAGAGTGCCTCTCATCATGCCATAGAGTGTTCCCGTGCCATCTATGCCCACGCCCTGACTGTCTTTCCCAGTCGCAAGAAAATCTGGCTGGAAGCGGCATACTTTGAGAAGAACCACGGCTCAAGGTACAGTATGTTGCATGTAATGACAATTCAGATGGAGTCTATGATAGACATAGTTGTGGGCGCATGCACTGATGTGCTCATCGTTTGCAAACACATATGAATTTGTAAATAGTTGGTCATTCTATAAACTGGGCCCAAACTGTAACATTATGTCCCTATTGCATTGGTACTTTGTTATTTGCCATTCAAGTATCATTAGAATGATTCCAACATTTTTGTTTTTTTTTGGTGGGTTGGTAGTTTGCTATTCATAATCACTTGAGGACAACTGCATTGAATTCTCCCTCTGTGGCTGACAAATTCAGCTATGCATCGCATCAGTCAAAATAATCAAGTGATTGTTTTTGACACATGGGAGAGTGTGGCTCTTTGATAAGGTGGAGCGAAGGAGAAATAAGTACCATTTGTTCCAACTCCAATCTTGGCCTATAATATGTGTGCGGTGTTGCCTTCTAATGAATGAGACTGACGTTTATATTCCTGTTCAGGGAATCTCTGGAGAGTCTGTTGCAGAAAGCCGTAGGCCACTGCCCCAAGGCTGAGGTACTGTGGCTGATGGGAGCTAAGTCCAAATGGCTGGCTGTAAGTACATGGAAATCTTATATTTGATTTGAAATCCCTTCTTAAGTCCAGCGAACAGGTAACTAAGTACCGCCTTAAATGTTTTATAATTTATTAGTTCAATGCAACTAAAAACATGCAAAGAACTAGCAACTCTTTGTAACAAAAATGTGCTCAGATGTTGACTTTTCCCATAATTTGCTGCTATAAAGGGCTCTCTGTGGTATACACTTGATAGCGTACTGTATTGTAAATCGCTCCTTTTCTTAAATAGGAACTACAGAAAATACTTGTTCATTTTGTTCATATTTTCTTTTTCTTTTATAGGGTGACGTGCCAGCAGCTCGTAGTATTCTAGCCTTAGCCTTCCAAGCCAACCCTAACAGTGAGGAGATTTGGCTGGCTGCTGTCAAACTGGAGAGTGAGAATAACGAAGATGAGAGAGCAAGAAGACTGCTAGCAAGGGCTAGGAACAGCGCCCCCACTGCTAGGGTAAGGCCAAGCCTAATTTTGTACAAGAAACTTACACAAGTGGCTTCATAAAATTTGATGCCACAGCTACTGGTCCATTTTGGAATGGGCACAATTTGCTATTGAATGTACAGTATATCCATCGTTTCTTATCCATTGTCCTGTTTCGTGCTAGGTCTGGATGAAATCAGTGAAGTTGGAATGGCAGCTAGACTGTATTGACAGGGCCAGGCAGTTACTAGATGAAGGAGTCAAACACTATGCAGACTTTGCCAAGGTAACTAGCTTAGACAAGTCTTTATCAATCTCTGCATATTTTTGCTAGAAACTTTCCTTAGTCTTTTCAAAACTCTTTGCTGAAACAAGTGGCATTTATTTTTGTATTTAAGTTCTAGTCCCGTCCTCCCGAATTCTGCAAAATTCTTCAAAATGATTGGGTGGATTTCAGGGATATTTAAATATTGTCAAGTCTAGAGTGTGCATGTACGGGTAGTACTGGAGCAGGGGTACCAGATTAAAAAAAAAACCTGGTATCTGGATACCCGTTACTTACTAATCCCAACCCAACATTCAAATCTTGGAAGTTGCTGTGCAGATTGTTTACAAAGGTGGTGCTTTCCCATACAGTCCTTAATCTTGTAATGTCGTCGTATCCATACAGTTATGGATGATGCGAGGACAGATTGCTGAGCAACTCGGCGAGCGCGAGGATGCCAGAAAGACCTACCAACAAGGAGTGAGTACCAAAGCTCGTCTGAAGTTTCTTTGATATTTTTTCTTAAAATACAACACCGAGACTTTAGAGTTTTGTTTCAAACTCAGACAAATTTGTATACCTGCTTGACAGCAGTAAGGTTAATCTTTGGGTGCATTTGTTTCGTTATGAATCAAAATCCATATCCTTGGAACCAGCACTGTGCTATAACCAACAAAACTGCACCTGATCTGGATCTTAAGTCATGTGACTAGCCAAAAGTAGATTGGAGACTGTTATTAAACATTGTATGTCAATTCGTTCATCAACGTTTAGAAATGCGTGCTGATACACCTCTCGAGAAGGATCGCTGAGATCTGTCATCCAGATCAGGATCTAAAGACAAACATACAAACAGGCCCTTCATCAGCACCCTTTTTGCTTACTGTTGTCAATGCTCCTTATGTGTTTCAGCTCAAGAAGTGTTCCCATTCAGTTCCTCTGTGGCTTTTGGCCGCCAGACTAGAAGAGAAGGTTGGGAACCTGACCAAGGCTAGAGCCTTGCTGGAGAAAGCGAGGCTAAGCTGCCCACAGTGCCCTGATCTATGGTAGGTAGAAACATGGCTTCCCGTGAAATCACCTCTAACTTTGGTAACCTCTTGGTGATACATTGTATATTTATTTTGCTGGATTTTGCTGACCTTCCGTCCCCCTTCATTTCTTTGCAGGCTTGAGGCAGTCCGAGCTGAATCTCGTGCTGGCAATAAGAACATAGCTCAGGCTACGATGGCCCGAGCCATGCAGGACAGCCCCTCATCAGGCATACTATGGGCTGAGGCTATCTTCCTGGAAGCTAGACCGCAGCGTAAGACTAAGAGTGTGGATGCTCTCAAGAGATGTGAACATGACCCACAAGTACTGCTGGCTGTTTCCAAGTAAGTTTGGAATATTTTATACAATACGTTCCGATGTTATGAAATCTAAGTACCGTGTGACCATCCGGTTTCCCACCATTGCAGCCATTTGCTATCAGATATTAGCCAAAACATTTTTTCATGTACATCTACTAGCTTGGAGATGTATGCACACTACCCTTACATATAGACTAGCACATGGGTACCCCTTACACTTGTCAACTCACATGTGTATTTACCATGTACGTTAATCATAGTGTGCACGCTTGTTAGCAAAACTAGCGGCTGTCACATGATGATGAACAGATCAGTGAGAAGTTGACTCTTGATCATGAATGTGTATGAGGTAAAGTAATACCCATTGTTAAACATCAATCTGTCTGCCGTGCAAGATCTATCAAAATCTTAGTATTTCTGATCATAACTGTTGTAGGTTATTCTGGAGTGAGCGTAAGATCAGCAAGGCCAGAGAGTGGTTCAACCGTACCGTCAAGATTGAGCCTGATCTAGGGGATGCATGGGCCAACTTCTTCAGGTTTGAAATACAACATGGCAATGAGGTAAGTACATTGGCACACCATAGAGTAATAACTGCCCCCCCCCCCACAAAAAACACAGTGGATTGACTGTCATGTGCTACAAGTATTCCAGGTTATATATTTTTTAGCATATTTTTGTTTGTAATCATTTTTAAACGTTCACAACTTTTCCAATTAGAAAAAAAAAATTAGACTGTTAAATATTTGAAAATAAGAACGCATAAAGTTGAGAACTTAACTTTTTCAAAAAGCATTGTAGTTTATCTCAAGGAAGTGTTGAAGAATTTTTAATCCCTCTTTAAAATGAAACAAAAATGCTTGAGAAAAAAAAATGAGGGTCTGAAAGCAGTCTATAAACACGTACCTGCGTAACAGCAACAATGTAGACCAATGCCAACATTCGTAGTTCTGTTAAGCACACCGTAATAATTTTGTTGTCTCCAACTTTTTTATTAAGTCAACCCAACCTTTCTGGTAACCATAAAGCTACGCAGAAGTGACTAAAGTTTGTAAATTGTTTCAATTCGCCTGTAGGAGCAGCAGGAATCAGTGCGTAAGCGCTGCGTAGAGGCCGAGCCTAGACATGGTGAGCTGTGGTGTAATGTCTCCAAGAACATCAAGAACTGGAGATGTAAAACTAACGAGATCCTACCCATGGTGGCAAGTACCATCAGCACAGTCTTCTAGACAGGTATTTGCCTACGGGCAATTCTAGCTTTATGTAACGTCTGTGACAGGCATGACAGAGCTTTTGAGAGCTCAGTGACTACACCTGATAATTAAATGTATTTGTCAAATCTTATACATCCGTTGTAAATAGTCAAGGAGAATACAGACTAGGAGTTTGGGGCCTTGTTGTTGATAATGTCCCTCGCCTTCGGCAGGGGCTGTTATCAGCATTCATTCCTACAGCTAGTCTTAAACGGACTTAGTTAAAACTAGCCAAGCACATATTTATTCCCTTATTGTATATTGTTTATTCCGTTTACAATAAGAATGTGTTAAAAAAAAAACAGGTGTCCAGAGCTATGGCTGTGTCAATTGTCAGCTTGTGCCCATGTAGTTGTAAGGGAAGATGACTCGGACAGAAGCACTAGACGAGAGATTTGGACTAGTCCTAACAGTTTGCTATGCCTCATAGTGCCACCAGGTTGTAAATATGTAAAGTACAACTGTTTTGAGACAAAATATTTGCACATCTTCGTCAAGGTACATGTAAATGGGGAATGGCGATGAAGATACAATTCATTCATCGTTATTTCTGGTTCAAATGTTACCATTGATGCTTGCTGTTGCATGAGATCACATTACTTTATTTTCTAATCATTAATAATAGAGGACATGTAGTTAAGTTTGTACTATGTAATAGGAACATGTCAGCCTTAAATGTTAAAAATGTTGGTTCTTAAAACATTTTGCTGAATGTTCTCAAAATAAAATGCAGATTCACATCCTTATTTTGGGGAACTTTGTCATTTCGTATAATAGGTGAACAGATGTGGATTATTGAAATGGGAACATTTTTTTTCTCAAAAGAACAGAAAAATACTTTCACAATCGTGAATTACTTTTTTAACAGAATAAATAGCTCACAAAATAAGACTGAGATTTTTGCAACAGAGTAATAAGTTGTTTTTATTTCCTTACTGTTATGTTAACTAGGAGACGTCTACAATTGTAATTTTAAAGGTCAAACTGTTAAGAATAAATACACATTGAATATGTACCTCAGTAGAAAAGTACAAATTTCACTTGCACACCAATGGTGATTACACTGTGGTGACTACATGAGCTACCGGTAGTCTCATCAATATAATACAAATTATGGGCTTGCCCAAGTTTATGGTTTCACAAAAATCCACAGACACTACAGCACAAAACTCTACCTACATGTAACTGTAACATCCTCTTACTACGCATTCTGTGCTTACAGGATTAGAGCAGAATTTCCGTATATTCCAGAATATTGTGTTTCCTGGAAACGCACAGCATTTACAGAGCTAGATTTTGAGCACTTTTGTTGCTTCAAACCAAAAACAATTTACAGCGACAATGGAAATTGGAACAGAACATTCAAGCCCGTACTGTGAAGAGGGATTTTATACAATTTAGACTATTTCAAATTGTTAGAGTCTTTGGTAAGTTATAGACTTCATTTTTTCTGTACAACAATTGATTTCTGCTAAGATGATACTTTACAAATATCATTTTAATGAAAATACTTTGATTCATGTATGGTGTACACATTCATTCTTTGTGGAAAGTTGAATCCACATACATGTAAGAAACTAGGAAATATAGGACTATCACGTGCACCATTGGAACAAGTACATACATATACTGTACATATATAGATTCAGCATTATAATGGACAATTTACTGCTGTAAAACTTACACTCATAAATACCTTAAACAATACCCAGTCCTAGTGGTAGAGAGCCTGTCATGTGGGTGGTTTTAATAGGGCCCAAGACCCAAATTCTACTTGGCAACATATTTTGTGCAACTTTCTACTCAAATAAATGTTTGAAAACTGTTTAACATCCGTTTCCAGGATAATGCAAGATACCTAAGGGACCCAAGAACACATTCCAATGCGATTTGTGGACAGATGGACTTATCAAAGGAATTTCTGTATTGTTTCGAGAAAAGTCAGTTTTTGCCAAATTTCACTAAAAAAGTAAGGCTAACCCCTTGCATTTTTTTAATTTTGGCCAAAAAATAAACTTGCTTCAAACTTGCAGGAAAGATGCCTAATGGACCTTAGAACACATTCCAATGCGATTTCTGGATGAATGGACACTCTAAAGGAATTTCTGTATTGTTTCGAGAAAAGTTAATTTTTGACGAAATTTCACTAAAAAAGTAAGGCTAACCCCTTGCATTTTTTTAATTTTGGCCAAAAAATAAAATTGCTTCAAACTTGCAGGAAAGATGCCTAATGGACCTTAGAACGCATTCCAATTCGATTTCTGGATGGATGGACACTTCAAAGGAATTTCTGTATTGTTTCGAGAAAAGTCAATTTTTACCAAATTTCACTAAAAAAGTAAGGCTAACCCCTTGCATTTTTTTCAATTTTTGCCAAAAAATAAAATTGCTTCAAACTTGCAGGAAAGATGCCTAATGGACCTAAGAACGCATTCCAATTCGATTGCTGGATGGATGGACACTTCAAAGGAATTTTTGTATTGTTTCGAGAAAAGTCAATTTTTGACCAAATTTCACTAAAAAAGTAAGGCTAACCCCTTGCATTTTTTAAATTTTGGCCAAAAAATAAAATTGCTTCAAACTTGCAGGAAAGATGCCTAATGGACCTTAGAACGCATTCCAATGCCATTTCTGGATGGATGGACACTTCAAAGGAATTTCTGTATCGTTTCGAGAAAAGTCAATTTTTGACCAAATTCACTAAAAAAGTAAGGCTAACCCCTTGCATTTTTTTGAATTTTTGCCAAAAAATAAAATTGCTTCAAACTTGCAGGAAAGATGCCTAATGGACCTTAGAACGCATTCCAATTCGATTGCTGGTTGGATGGACACTTCAAAGGAATTTCTGTATTGTCTCGAGAAAAGTTAATTTTTGTCCAAATTTCACTAAAAAAGTAAGGCTAACCCCTTGCATTTTTTCAATTTTGGCCAAAAAATAAAATTGCTTCAAACTTGCAGGAAAGATGCCTAATGGACCTTAGAACACATTCCAATGCGATTTCTGGATGAAAGGACACTCTAAAGGAATTTCTGTATTGTTTCGAGAAAAGTCAATTTTTGACCAAATTTCACTAAAAAAGTAAGGCTAACCCCTTGCATTTTTTTGAATTTTTGCCAAAAAATAAAATTGCTTCAAACTTGCAGGAAAGATGCCTAATGGACCTTAGAACGCATTCCAATTCGATTGCTGGATGGATGGACACTTCAAAGGAATTTCTGTATTGTCTCGAGAAAAGTTAATTTTTGTCCAAATTTCACTAAAAAAGTAAGGCTAACCCCTTGCATTTTTTTAATTTTGGCCAAAAAATAAAATTGCTTCAAACTTGCAGGAAAGATGCCTAATGAACCTTAGAACACATTCAAATGCGATTTCTGGATGAATGGACACTCTAAAGGAATTTCTGTATTGTTTCGAGAAAAGTCAATTTTTGACCAAATTTCACTAAAAAAGTAAGGCTAACCCCTTGCATTTTTTAAATTTTGGCCAAAAAATAAAATTGCTTCAAACTTGAAGGAAAGATGCCTAATGGACCTTAGAACGCATTCAAATTCGATTTCTGGATGGATGGACACTTCAAAGGAATTTCTGTATTGTTTCGAGAAAAGTCAATTTTTGACCAAATTTCACTAAAAAAGTAAGGCTAACCCCTTGCATTTTTTTCAATTTTTGCCAAAAAATAAAATTGCTTCAAACTTGCAGGAAAGATGCCTAATGAACCTTAGAACACATTCAAATGCGATTTCTGGATGAATGGACACTCTAAAGGAATTTCTGTATTGTTTCGAGAAAAGTCAATTTTTGACCAAATTTCACTAAAAAAGTAAGGCTAACCCCTTGCATTTTTTTAATTTTGGCCAAAAAATAAAATTGCTTCAAACTTGCAGGAAAGATGCCTAATGGACCTTAGAACGCATTCAAATTCGATTTCTGGATGGATGGACACTTAAAAGGAATTTCTGTATTGTTTCGAGAAAAGTCAATTTTTGACCAAATTTCACTAAAAAAGTAAGGCTAACCCCTTGCATTTTTTTGAATTTTTGCCAAAAAATAAAATTGCTTCAAACTTGCAGGAAAGATGCCTAATGGACCTTAGAACGCATTCCAATTCGATTGCTGGATGGATGGACACTTCAAAGGAATTTCTGTATTGTTTCGGGAAAAGTCAATTTTTGACCAAATTTCACTAAAAAAGTAAGGCTAACCCCTTGCATTTTTTAAATTTTGGTTAAAAAATAAAATTGCTTTAAACTTGCAGGAAAGATGCCTAATGGAGCTTAGAACGCATTCCAATTCGATTTCTGGATGAATGGACACTCTAAAGGAATTTCTGTATTGTTTCGAGAAAAGTAAATTTTTGACGAAATTTCACTAAAAAAGTAAGGCTAACCCCTTGCATTTTTTAAATTTTGGCCAAAAAATAAAATTGCTTCAAACTTGCAGGAAAGATGCCTAATGGACCTTAGAACGCATTCCAATTCGATTTCTGGATGGATGGACACTTCAAAGGAATTTCTGTATTGTCTCAAGAAAAGTTAATTTTTGTCCAAATTTCACTAAAAAAGGAAGGCTAACCTCTTGCATTTTTTCAATTTTGGCCAAAAAATAAAATTGCTTCAAACTTGCAGGAAAGATGCCTAAAGGACCTTAGAACACATTCCAATGCGATTTCTGGATGAATGGATACTCTAAAGGAATTTCTGTATTGTTTCGAGAAAAGTCAATTTTTGTCCAAATTACACAAAAAAAGTAAGGCTAACCCCTTGCATTTTTTTAATTTTGGCCAAAAAATAAAATTGCTTCAAACTTGCAGGAAAGATGCCTAATGGACCTTAGAACGCATTCCAATTCGATTTCTGGATGGATGGACACTTCAAAGGAATTTCTGTATTGTCTCGAAAAAAGTCAATTTTTGACCAAATTTCACTAAAAAAGTAAGGCTAACCCCTTGCATTTTTTTGAATTTTTGCCAAAAAATAAAATTGCTTCAAACTTGCAGGAAAGATGCCTAATGGACCTTAGAACGCATTCCAATTCGATTGCTGGATGGATGGACACTTCAAAGGAATTTCTGTATTGTCTCGAGAAAAGTTAATTTTTGTCCAAATTTCACTAAAAAAGTAAGGCTAACCCCTTGCATTTTTTTAATTTTGGCCAAAAAATAAAATTGCTTCAAACTTGCAGGAAAGATGCCTAATGAACCTTAGAACACATTCAAATGCGATTTCTGGATGAATGGACACTCTAAAGGAATTTCTGTATTGTTTCGAGAAAAGTCAATTTTTGACCAAATTTCACTAAAAAAGTAAGGCTAACCCCTTGCATTTTTTAAATTTTGGCCAAAAAATAAAATTGCTTCAAACTTGCAGGAAAGATGCCTAATGGACCTTAGAACGCATTCAAATTCGATTTCTGGATGGATGGACACTTCAAAGGAATTTCTGTATTGTTTCGAGAAAAGTCAATTTTTGACCAAATTTCACTAAAAAAGTAAGGCTAACCCCTTGCATTTTTTGAATTTTGGCCAAAAAATAAAATTGCTTCAAACTTGCAGGAAAGATGCCTAATGGAGCTTAGAACACATTCAAATGCGATTTCTGGATGAATGGACACTCTAAAGGAATTTCTGTATTGTTTCGAGAAAAGTCAATTTTTGACCAAATTTCACTAAAAAAGTAAGGCTAACCCCTTGCATTTTTTTGAATTTTTGCCAAAAAATAAAATTGCTTCAAACTTGCAGGAAAGATGCCTAATGGACCTTAGAACGCATTCCAATTCGATTGCTGGATGGATGGACACTTCAAAGGAATTTCTGTATTGTCTTGAGAAAAGTTAATTTTTGTCCAAATTTCACTAAAAAAGTAAGGCTAACCCCTTGCATTTTTTTAATTTTGGCCAAAAAATAAAATTGCTTCAAACTTGCAGGAAAGATGCCTAATGGACCTTAGAACGCATTCCAATGCGATTTCTGGATGAATGGATACTCTAAAGGAATTTCTGTATTGTTTCGAGAAAAGTCAATTTTTGTCCAAATTACACAAAAAAAGTAAGGCTAACCCCTTGCATTTTTAAAATTTTGGTTAAAAAATAAAATTGCTTCAAACTTGCAGGAAAGATGCCTAATGGACCTTAGAACGCATTCCAATTCGATTTCTGGATGAATGGACACTCTAAAGGAATTTCTGTATTGTTTCGAGAAAAGTCAATTTTTGACGAAATTTCACTAAAAAAGTAAGGCTAACCCCTTGCATTTTTTAAATTTTGGCCAAAAAATAAAATTGCTTCAAACTTGCAGGAAAGATGCCTAATGGACCTTAGAACGCATTCCAATTCGATTTCTGGATGGCTGGACACTTCAAAGGAATTTCTGTATTGTTTCGAGAAAAGTCAATTTTTGATCAAATTTCACTAAAAAAGTAAGGCTAACCCCTTGCATTTTTTTGAATTTTTGCCAAAAAATAAAATTGCTTCAAACTTGCAGGAAAGATGCCTAATGGACCTTAGAACGCATTCCAATTCGATTGCTGGATGGATGGACACTTCAAAGGAATTTCTGTATTGTCTTGAGAAAAGTTAATTTTTGTCCAAATTTCACTAAAAAAGTAAGGCTAACCCCTTGCATTTTTTTAAATTTTGGCCAAAAAATAAAATTGCTTCAAACTTGCAGGAAAGATGCCTAATGGACCTTAGAACGCATTCCAATTCGATTGCTGGATGGATGGACACTTCAAAGGAATTTCTGTATTGTTTCGAGAAAAGTCAATTTTTGACCAAATTTCACTAAAAAAGTAAGGCTAACCCCTTGCATTTTTTTAATTTTGGCCAAAAAATAAAATTGCTTCAAACTTGCAGGAAAGATGCCTAATGGACCTTAGAACGCATTCCAATGCGATTTCTGGATGGATGGACACTTCAAAGGAATTTCTGTATTGTTTGGAGAAAAGTCAATTTTTGACCAAATTTCACTAAAAAAGTAAGGCTAACCGCTTGCATTTTTTAAATTTTGGTTAAAAAATAAAATTGCTTCAAACTTGCAGGAAAGATGCCTAATGGACCTTAGAACGCATTCCAATTCG
The DNA here is from genome assembly GCF_015706575.1 of Patiria miniata. Taxonomy (NCBI): domain Eukaryota; kingdom Metazoa; phylum Echinodermata; class Asteroidea; order Valvatida; family Asterinidae; genus Patiria; species Patiria miniata. The sequence continues at coordinate 17,918,978 of NW_024037056.1, forward strand.
ATTTCTGGATGAATGGACACTCTAAAGGAATTTCTGTATTGTTTCGAGAAAAGTCAATTTTTGACCAAATTTCACTAAAAAAGTAAGGCTAACCCCTTGCATTTTTTAAATTTTGGCCAAAAAATAAAATTGCTTCAAACTTGCAGGAAAGATGCCTAATGGACCTTAGAACGCATTCCAATTCGATTTCTGGATGGATGGACACTTCAAAGGAATTTCTGTATTGTTTCGAGAAAAGTCAATTTTTGACCAAATTTCACTAAAAAAGTAAGGCTAACCCCTTGCATTTTTTGAATTTTTGCCAAAAAATAAAATTGCTTCAAACTTGCAGGAAAGATGCCTAATGGACCTTAGAACGCATTCCAATTCGATTGCTGGATGGATGGACACTTCAAAGGAATTTCTGTATTGTCTTGAGAAAAGTTAATTTTTGTCCAAATTTCACTAAAAAAGTAAGGCTAACCCCTTGCATTTTTTTAATTTTGGCCAAAAAATAAAATTGCTTCAAACTTGCAGGAAAGATGCCTAATGGACCTTAAAACGCATTCCAATTCGATTGCTGGATGGATGGACACTTCAAAGGAATTTCTGTATTGTTTCGAGAAAAGTCAATTTTTGACCAAATTTCACTAAAAAAGTAAGGCTAACCCCTTGCATTTTTTAAATTTTGGTTAAAAAATAAAATTGCTTCAAACTTGCAGGAAAGATGCCTAATGGAGCTTAGAATGCATTCCAATTCGATTTCTGGATGAATGGACACTCTAAAGGAATTTCTGTATTGTTTCGAGAAAAGTCAATTTTTGACGAAATTTCACTAAAAAAGTAAGGCTAACCCCTTGCATTTTTAAAATTTTGGCCAAAAAATAAAATTGCTTCAAACTTGCAGGAAAGATGCCTAATGGACCTTAGAACGCATTCCAATTCGATTTCTGGATGGATGGACACTTCAAAGGAATTTCTGTATTGTTTCGAGAAAAGTCAATTTTTGACCAAATTTCACTAAAAAAGTAAGGCTAACCCCTTGCATTTTTTGAATTTTTGCCAAAAAATAAAATTGCTTCAAACTTGCAGGAAAGATGCCTAATGGACCTTAGAACGCATTCCAATTCGATTGCTGGATGGATGGACACTTCAAAGGAATTTCTGTATTGTCTTGAGAAAAGTTAATTTTTGTCCAAATTTCACTAAAAAAGTAAGGCTAACCCCTTGCATTTTTTTAATTTTGGCCAAAAAATAAAATTGCTTCAAACTTGCAGGAAAGATGCCTAATGGACCTTAGAACGCATTCCAATTCGATTGCTGGATGGATGGACACTTCAAAGGAATTTCTGTATTGTCTTGAGAAAAGTTAATTTTTGTCCAAATTTCACTAAAAAAGTAAGGCTAACCCCTTGCATTTTTTTAATTTTGGCCAAAAAATAAAATTGCTTCAAACTTGCAGGAAAGATGCCTAATGGACCTTAAAACGCATTCCAATTCGATTGCTGGATGGATGGACACTTCAAAGGAATTTCTGTATTGTTTCGAGAAAAGTCAATTTTTGACCAAATTTCACTAAAAAAGTAAGGCTAACCCCTTGCATTTTTTAAATTTTGGTTAAAAAATAAAATTGCTTCAAACTTGCAGGAAAGATGCCTAATGGAGCTTAGAATGCATTCCAATTCGATTTCTGGATGAATGGACACTCTAAAGGAATTTCTGTATTGTTTCGAGAAAAGTCAATTTTTGACGAAATTTCACTAAAAAAGTAAGGCTAACCCCTTGCATTTTTAAAATTTTGGCCAAAAAATAAAATTGCTTCAAACTTGCAGGAAAGATGCCTAATGGACCTTAGAACGCATTCCAATTCGATTTCTGGATGGATGGACACTTCAAAGGAATTTCTGTATTGTTTCGAGAAAAGTCAATTTTTGACCAAATTTCACTAAAAAAGTAAGGCTAACCCCTTGCATTTTTTGAATTTTTGCCAAAAAATAAAATTGCTTCAAACTTGCAGGAAAGATGCCTAATGGACCTTAGAACGCATTCCAATTCGATTGCTGGATGGATGGACACTTCAAAGGAATTTCTGTATTGTCTTGAGAAAAGTTAATTTTTGTCCAAATTTCACTAAAAAAGTAAGGCTAACCCCTTGCATTTTTTTAATTTTGGCCAAAAAATAAAATTGCTTCAAACTTGCAGGAAAGATGCCTAATGGACCTTAAAACGCATTCCAATTCGATTGCTGGATGGATGGACACTTCAAAGGAATTTCTGTATTGTTTCGAGAAAAGTCAATTTTTGACCAAATTTCACTAAAAAAGTAAGGCTAACCCCTTGCATTTTTTAAATTTTGGTTAAAAAATAAAATTGCTTCAAACTTGCAGGAAAGATGCCTAATGGAGCTTAGAATGCATTCCAATTCGATTTCTGGATGAATGGACACTCTAAAGGAATTTCTGTATTGTTTCGAGAAAAGTCAATTTTTGACGAAATTTCACTAAAAAAGTAAGGCTAACCCCTTGCATTTTTAAAATTTTGGCCAAAAAATAAAATTGCTTCAAACTTGCAGGAAAGATGCCTAATGGACCTTAGAACGCATTCCAATTCGATTTCTGGATGGATGGACACTTCAAAGGAATTTCTGTATTGTTTCGAGAAAAGTCAATTTTTGATCAAATTTCACTAAAAAAGTAAGGCTAACCCCTTGCATTTTTTCAATTTTGGCCAAAAAATAAAATTGCTTCAAACTTGCAGGAAAGATGCCTAATGGACCTTAGAACACATTCCAATGCGATTTCTGGATGAATGGATACTCTAAAGGAATTTCTGTATTGTTTCGAGAAAAGTCAATTTTTGACCAAATTTCACTAAAAAAGTAAGGCTAACCCCTTGCATTTTTTTAAATTTTGGCCAAAAAATAAAATTGCTTCAAACTTGCAGGAAAGATGCCTAATGGACCTTAGAATGCATTCCAATTCGATTGCTGGATGGATGGACACTTCAAAGGAATTTCTGTATTGTCTCGAAAAAAGTTAATTTTTGTCCAAATTTCACTAAAAAAGTAAGGCTAACCCCTTGCATTTTTTTCAAATTTTGGCCAAATATAAAATTGATTCAAACTTCTAGGAAAGATGCCTAATGGACCTTAGAACACATTCCAATGCGATTTCTGGATGAATGGACACTCTAAAGGAATTTCTGTATTGTTTTGAGAAAAGTCCCATTTTTTACCAAATTTCACTAGAAAAGTGAGGCTAACCCCTTGCATTTTTTTCAAATTTTTGCCAAAATCTAAAATTACTTCAAACGTCTAGGAAAGATGCCTAATGGACCTTAGAACGCATTCCAATTCGATTTCTGGATGGATGGACACTTCAAAGGAATTTCTGTATTGTTTCGTGAAAAGTCAATTTTTGACCAAATTTCACTAAAAAAGTAAGGCTAACCTCTTGCATTTTTTTCAATTTTGGCCATAAAATAAATTTGCTTCAAACTTCTAGGAAAGATGCCTAATGGACCTTAGAACACATTCCAATGCGATTTCTGGATGAATGGACCCTCTAAAGGAATTTCTGTATTGTTTTGAGAAAAGTCCCATTTTTTACCGAATTTCAATAAAAAAATTAGGCTAACCCCTTGCATTTTTAAAATTTGGCCAAAAAATTAAATTGCTTCAAACTTCTTGAAAAGATTCCTAATGGACCTTAGAACGCATTCCAATTCGATTTCTGGATGGATGGACACTTCAAAGGAATTTCTGTATTGTTTCCAGAAAGGTGATTTTGACCAAATTTGATTAAAAAGGTAAGGCGAAAGCTCTTGCATTTTTTTTTTAAATTTTGGCCAAAAAAGTGCCTAATAAATCGGACCCTAGAACACATTCCAATTCGATTTCATTGAATGGAGCACAGTCTTGTACTAAAACCATTACATTGAAGGGACCCTCACCTTGAGTTTGTATATGGAATATTTGTGTACTGTATCATATCTGACAAAATTCACCAAAAGCCACCAAAACCAGGTTGTGGATTTTGATGTGTTTGGGATTGTTAGGGTTATAAGCTTTATACATGACATACTTGAATTCACAAAAACAATGAGGAATTGAAACCCGGTGTTGTGCTCCTTGCTGAGTCGCCGATGTCATCATACGAAGTCAGATCACACATCCAGTACAGGTCAGCCTGCAGACAAACGCCCAAGGACTTGCAGGGCAGGTGATCCGAAAAACAGGCTGAAACAAATTGGGAGAATTTTATTTTGAGTTTTCTGGCTAGTAAAACAATCCTTGTGTCAAATCGACGGGAAACATAAATAATAAATGGCTACGTGTCTTCATTCAGCCAATAGCAAATTCCATTCATGTTGTTCGATATGTGCTCACGAAATACGAACACTTGTTGCACACTATGTGTTGTCAGCGTGATATAGACTTGTTTCGTTTGAGTGGTGTGTGAGATTCGAATGTCCAAAAGCTGGTTTGGGGCTAATTATAAACTGATGGATTATAGGGAGTCAGTTTTGCATCTTGTTTTCACTTGCAAAATGTAAGTTTCTATTTTTAAGAAGAAAATGAGAAATGGAGACCATTGTGTCAACATTTGCTTAGCTAGAAATCATTTGTTGTGTGAGGCCTACATGCTCTGCAATACTCACTGCAATTTGCTTCGTCTTTGAAGTTCCCACAGTCATCCACTGCGTCGCACATCAGGTTTTTGGGGACACAGCGGGAGTTTCCACAATCCATCTGATCATCATTGCAAACTGTGAGAAATATGTTATCCAAAGTCAATACAAGGTTGCAGAATCGAAAAACTTTGAACAAGTGTGGTACAGGGCGAGTCAAAAAGAAAATATCCCAGTGAGAAAAAATATATTCAAAGTGGCTTGCTCCATTTAACCAAAATAACATAGGAATGGAGTACATATGAATGACTTGTAAATTGTGAATATTTCATGTAATCTCTATTTAAACAATACCACAACATTCTGCTGTCCTTAAAAGCCTTTGAATACAACAATGCCTATAAAATTTCGAGTTTGGTAGTCGTGAAAATGAAAGATGTCAACTGTTTTTCCTTACAAAGATCTTTATTCAACCATTTTAATTTGTAATATTTCTTAACATATGTGAAGTAGACATATCAAAGATTACACATATCAATAAATCTGAAAATTAAGATAAACAAATCCCCCCCCAATTGGTTTGCATTTGTCTCTAGTATGACCTGTGCTTAGTTCTGTCTGATTTTGCCAGACTGCCTCACATATCCTTGCAAAGGTAGAGGAAAGAGAAGTAAAATCATGACTCACTGCAGTTGAGTTCATCACTAGCATCTAAGCAGTCATCAAAACCATCACACCTCCAGAAGGCAGGCACACAGATGGAGTTATCGCAACGGAACTCGGTTGGGCTACACTCTGTGGGCAGTCAAGCAACAAAGTGAAGGCTGGACTTGATTGTAAATTAAAATGGAGTGTAATGCTCTTTGAAATGCAAAGGAAACTTTACCAGTAAAAGATATCCCCAGCACTCACTTGGGATTCAGTCACATTTGGGAAACATGAGGATACTGGAGAACAAAACATATAGAAACTATTTCCTGTGAAAATGTTTGTACTTTGTGGACTGGATTCTTACCACAATTTGTCTCATCTCTCCATGTATAGCAATCAATTTCACCATCGCACACCATCTGTTGGGAAATCTGTCTGCCATCACCACAGGGAAAGTAACCTGAATGTATTAACAATGACACATGTCAATCACATGTCACATGTCACATGTCAATCACATGTCACATGTCAATCACATGTCATGCATGTGATTCAGGGTCATCAACTTGAGATGTAAAACACATGTATTTCAGAAGTTAATCACAAGTCAAATTACAAGTCGAGTCATGTCATTACTGGTTCTCCAACTGAAATGTTATTTGGAAAACCAAAATTACGCGACAGTAATGTAAAATGTGTGCCCATGATGCGCACCAAAGTGCACTTACAGTGTCAGGTGTCAGTGACGATCGATACCAATCACAAGTCAAATCACAAATCAATCACAAGTTAGGACTTACTGCAGTTGCGCTCATCACTGCCATCTCCGCAATCATCCCTATTGTTGCAGCGGTAGTAAAAATCCATTTTACACAAACCGTTGTCACAACGAAACTGGGTATCGGAACACTCTTTAAAAAGAAGAAAAAGAGAGAACATAAAATACACCTAGGGACTCAAATGAGGAAAAAGTACAAAAGTTTCATGTGACACATAACTATAAATCTAAGGAATTAAGGAATAATAGTGACTAGTAGGTGGAGTAGTTCAAGTTAATAAATATGTGCTTGGCCAGTTTTAAGCAAGCTTGTTTAAAATCGTTTATGGGGGCTGGACGTGGATATTGGCCCATATGTTTGGTCAGCAGTTTTACTTTGTGTTTTTTAAACATCCCTCTCACCAAAGCTATGGTATGTGCCTCAGTCACACGGGTAAATATCTCCTTTTATGGAGATTGGTGCGCGTGAATGATGTGGCGCAAAATGAAGCGGTGCTTTATCAGCAGTTTAAAACCACCCATGTGACGGCTCTTGGCAAATAGGAATGGGTAAATTGTTTAAGGTTTTTATAAATTTCTGGTTTAAAAAGGTTATAGGGATTAGTCGTGGACTATGGCCTGAGTCAATTAAAGGCACAAATAATCTTTTAGTCAAAACTGAGAAAAAAGATTAACAAAAATGGCAAAATAAAATGCAATGTCTCGCGACCAGTTTTAAAACATCGGTGATGACCAGTGTTTGAACGGCTGATTAAGACCAACCACATGATGTGCTCTCAACCATCAGAAAGACTATTGTTTTGTTTGTCAGTATCCCACACTTACCACAGTGCAGTTCATCACTGTGATCCTCACAGTCAAAGTACCCATCACACACCTGATCGGACCAAATTGACCTCTGACCCTTGTCACATTCGAAGAATTCTGCCAATGATAAGGGAGACAAGCAGCTGTGTGATGCATTCCTTTTAATTTTACAAATCAAAGTAAACAAATTCAAAGTGACAAAAAAAACTGACAAAATGCATCTAAACTCTCTGCTTTTTGACAGCATTTGTAAAACTAAAACCCACAGTCACTGCAGATCTATCATTGAAGTTGGTTTGGAATCTCTACTTACGTGGTGGTAGTTGACCATCCACTAAGGATTGAATAAAGTCCATCATAGATGTCACATTGGTGTAATAGTTGACTTCGCCACATTTCTTGCCACTGCTTACTAGTCCAACGATGTACCAGCTCCCCTGCTGCCCTCGCTCCATGTCACTATTCAGACAGACTAGTCCACTGCCACTGTCAAACTATACGGTACGTTACAAAGACTTCAAGTCAATCACTACTGGTAACAAGTTATTTCACAAGTAACAGGGCTGGGGATGTTAGCTCATGCAAAAAATTGACTTGATGTCACAATTGAGTTCACACTGAAAATCTTGCAGAGTATGAACCGGCACATACACCAAGCTGAAATCAATTAACCCACTTGGCATGTCCCTGACTGTCCATTGACTGTCGGCATTGCACTCACCTGGCATGCCCTGGCCCGCCATACGTTGATTGTCTGCACTGTACACCCAACCTTACTCACATGCCAAGCCCTGGCCAGCCCGCCCGCCGTCCGCTGACTGTTGGAATTGTACACCCAACCTTACTCACCTGGCATGCCCTGGCCAGCCCGCCGTCTGCTGACTGTCTGCATTGTACACCCAACCTTACTCACATGGCATGCCCTGGCCAGCCCGCCGTCCGCTGACTGTTGGCATTGTACAACCAACCTTACTCACCTGGCATGCCCTGGTCAGCCCGCCGTCTGCTGACTGTCTGCATTGTACAACCAACCTTACTCACCTGGCATGCCCTGGCCAGACCGCCATATGTTGATTGTCTGCATTGTACAACCAACCTTACTCACATGCCAAGCCCTGGCCAGCCCGCCCGCCGTCTGCTGACTGTTGGCATTGTACACCCAACCTTACTCACCTGGCATGCCCTGGCCAGCCCGCCATCCGATGACTGTCTGCATTGTACAACCAACCTTACTCACCTGGCATGCCCTGGCCAGCCCGCCATCCGATGACTGTCTGCATTGTACAACCAACCTTACTCACATGGCATGCCCTGGCCAGCCCACCGTCCATTGACTGTCTGCACTGTACACCCAACCTTACTCACCTGGCATGCCCTGGCCAGCCCGCCGTCCATTGACTGTCTGCACTGTACACCCAACCTTACTCACCTGGCATGCCCTGGCCAGCCCGCCGTCCATTGACTGTCTGCACTGTACACCCAACCTTACTCACATGGCATGCCCTGGCCAGCCCGCCGTCCATTGACTGTCTGCACTGTACACCCAACCTTACTCACCTGGCATGCCCTGGCCAGCCCGCCGTCCATTGACTGTCTGCACTGTACACCCAACCTTACTCACCTGGCATGCCCTGGCCAGCCCGCCGTCCATTGACTGTCTGCACTGTACACCCAACCTTACTCACCTGGCATGCCCTGGCCAGCCCGCCATCCGATGACTGTCTGCATTGTACACCCAACCTTACTCACCTGGCATGCCTTGGCCAGCCCGCCGTCCAATGACTGTCTGCATTGTACACCCAACCTTACTCACCTGGCATGCCCTGGCCAGCCCGCCATCCATTGACTGTCTGCACTGTACACCCAACCTTACTCACCTGGCATGCCCTGGCCAGCCCGCCGTCCAATGACTGTCTGCATTGTACACCCAACCTTACTCACCTGGCATGCCCTGGCCAGCCCGCCGTCCGCTGACTGTCTGCATTATCCCAACACAATTGACTTGTGCCCAATCCTCTTTAGAAAGCCTTCTTACAAACCTTACTCACCTCGCATGCCCCAGCCCGCCGTCCGCTGACTGTCGGCATTATCCCAGCACACAGCTTTTGTTCATTGACTTGTAGCGTGTGTGTGTGGGAGATGGTTGAGGCAAATGCGTAGCATTCCTCCCTGGAGAGTAGGGGCATGGAGATGTAGGTTTGCTCAGGACGCAGGACCACTGCAGACATTAAAATCATTGAAATGTTGTATATGATGTAATTTAAGACAAATGGCACATAATAAATAAATAATTCTTTTGTTTAAGAGAGTCCAAGATAGTTGATGAGCTCCTTTTTTCAGTCTTTGTGTTTGAGGATCCAACCACAATTTCTGCATAGTTGATAGTGGGTATTAAGTTTGGATGAAGCTTTCAATTTTTTTGTAACACAGGCTAAAGAAAACAACCGGAACATACCCCACTTTGCTCCGTGCATCTGATTGTAACTGCATTTACTAGGGGTCTTCTTGGTTCATCACTAGCCTGGCCATTTGACTACTCAGAGAGTTCCCACCCATTTTTTCAGCATTACAGCCTAATGAGAAGTAGTTTGTGTAATATTGTGCACTAAATTCAAGATGATTGGATTCAACCTTTATAGAGATGATAACCTGCTTTGGACATAGCAGATCACATTTTGATTCTAATTTGAGAATTTGACATCTTAATTGCTTACATCGTGGTTTAATGCTTCCCCAGGTAGCCAAGTAGCACTCGCTCCCAGCACTAAACTGCATACCGCTCTGTGGAAGGCAAGCTGGCATCACAAACCCACTATCCCAGTCCAGCGACTGGGCCAACCTCAACATGGCAATGTCATAGTTATGAATCCGTCTCTCGGCTAGGTATCGCGGGTGGATGTAAAACGTCTCTACTGTCATGATCTGAACGTTCATGTTGGTTTTTACCGTCTGGTTTCTGACCGTGCTGCCTGCATGGATGGTGAAGTCACTGGCATTGAGTCGCTGCCAACCTTGTTCCCTGTACCTTTGAGTTATAGTAAAAGATTGAAAAATAACAATGATTATAACACCTCACCCACAGATTCTGTATCTTGATTGGCCAAAAGCGAGTAACATGGTATTTGCTATATTTGCTATCTTTCAGTTCAAGGCCAAAAGTACGGACTATTTATATTTGACTCAAAGTGAGTTTTAATTCCTAAGATTTCTTGCTATATCAATTTTGTGATGTTACTTTAGGACAGTATTTAACTGAAGACTTGGGGCAGTATTTGAAAGAAAATCGGTTTATTTTCCAACAATGGTTCCACTTTTCTTGAAAATGACAGCATACCATGATGGCATAATTTCACAGGATGCTGAAGTGAGGAATTACATAATAATTTGATTTTTTTTTTTAGTGTTTGCACTTTTTGTTGTATGTTATAAACATTTTTGTAAACAAAAGTAACATGGTCTATATTCCTTCTAGCACATCATGAACATTTAAAAAGTGAACAAAAATGTCCTGGAGATCTTGTCTGGATTATGAGCTGCTTACATGCAATGTGCAGCAGTCACGACCCAGTCACTAGCAATCACCACTCCACCACACCTGTACCTCCCTTTATACTCCAGCGCCACCTGCCAGGGCCATTGGCCCTCAGAGGATAGATCACCATTCACGATCCGCTTCCTTCTCTTGGTGGCCTGATATGCTGGCCTGGTGCCGCACTGGGCTGGTAATATGCCCTCCAGGGTGACCGGGATGTTAGACTCTGAAGGAATGAAGTAAAAAAAAAAGGAAGGGGCTAAAATGTCTTCTTTTAAACTGATGATGTTCCTATTCTGACATAACACCAATAGTGTATTGTTCCTATTCTGACATAACACCAATAGTGTATTGTTCCTATTCTGACATAACACCAATAGTGTATTGTTCCTATTCTGACATAACACCAATAGTGTGTTGTTCCTATTCTGACATAACACCAATAGTGTATTGTTCCTATTCTGACATAACACCAATAGTGTATTGTTCCTATTCTGACATTCGATAGACCTTGCTAAGCAGCAAACACTAGCTGCCTGACATGATTTCAGGATGAAGTGCATGCACGACGTTGATTGGCAAATAAAATCTGATGAGGTGACAAATTGGTATGTTTAGGAAGTTTGTTAACACAGAGCGTCAGTTGCCTGATGCATATCAATCATACATTTGTATACATTAAGTGATTTAAAAAGAAAGATCAAAGTCTTTTTTTTTTCTTAGGTCCTGTAACAGATAAAGATGACTGCGTCAACTTGTTTGAGAGTTGCACGCCAGTCAATCAGAAGTACAAGTCATTTACAATTTAATGTAAGAAAGTATGTAATTGACCAAGCTTCATTTTTTTTGTTGAATTTGTGTTTTTGAGAGGCCATTCCTTCTTAAGGATTGCAGTGTGTTCACTTGTGTTTGCTCAAACGTTTGGGTCTTATGGTCGTCTTATCCTTCCACAAACATGTTTGCAGACTATAACGATCAGCCCACGAGGCGCTATAAAGTTCGACTGTACAAATGGTGACTGGTCTCCAAATGAAAACAAAGTCAGGATTTCTCAGCACATGCGCTCAAACTTGGAAAAACAGGGGGATTAGGAGAATGTGCAGGATATACGAAGTGTTGAGAGAATTCCCTTGACTTTTAAGTTGATGGTGAAAAAGTTTGTAAGCAACGAAAGACAACAGGCCAAGATATAGCCCCATAATGTGGCTCAAATGCTCAACTTCCTCCGTATTGTGTACCAGACAGTCTGGGGAAAAGATGACTTTTAGGAAATCGAAATTGGCAAATCGAAAGTTTTCCTTTTATCAATATACCATGGAAAATACTTACCTGGTAACAACCAGGGAAAATCAATTATACAGGAGAATAAACACCTATATACAGAAAAAGAATTCATTTTTTTCCTGGCTATTAACCATTAGGTAAATATCTTCTGTGGTGAATATCAAGTGAATAGAAAAAAATAGTGCCGATTTCGATTTTGTCACACTGCACGGAATATATAGCTTGTCACTTGATTTGAGACTGGATAGTTCGTGATAGACTTGTAATGACTTGAATACAACATAATCATGTTCATTAATTATGAACACTGTTGGTATGTGTAAAGTTGGAAAGAGTTGAGTGATAATACGCAACACTGACTAAACGTGATTTGTACTCGAATGTAAATGACATAAAAGTGCGGTGAACCTACCCGGAAACTGAATACTTGAATTCAGGCTTTTGCTCGGCTGTGAAAATAAAGCTGAGGAGATGTAAAACATTAATATAAATTCCATAAATCAATATTTGACATAATCCATTGCCATTATAATTTTACTGGTTAGGAATAAAGTAACGAGCCGTTAGTTTTCATGTGAAGTGTGTGACCATTTAGGATTTTTTGTCAATTTATATAGAGCTTGTAAGTTCAGCATACTCATTTCGAGTTAAAGGTCACAAAAAGGCATGGATCTCAAAAAAGTATAGCATTTATTGAATCAAGTTGGCATCTTTCGGAAATATCCTGATCGAGTTTGTCTCCATGGAAATCCCCCCTTTGAATCCAGTTTCTTTGATTTATAGCTTTTCTATATCGTTTAAAGATATATTAGATTTTTCGTTTGAAGCAATAAACTTGCTAAAAATACTTGAGTAAGGTGCATACCAAATAACCGGTTGAAGTTCTAGTTCAGTGCTAAACGTTTCGCCCAAATGAGAAAGCACATGCACAAGTTTGTGGTTGTCGTATAATTTTGTTGCTAGCGCAAAAAAAATGTGCCGGCGATCGAGAGCACGCTATTTGAAACCAACTTAAATGTTTGTATTCTTCAGAACGATATAATTTCAGGCGAAATAATTTAACAGGGTATTTAATGCGACTCCAATCTCCAGGTTTCTGTCATTAAATCGAGACGTGTCTTTCAGGGTAAATCAACCTGTCTCCACGTTCAAAAATTGTGATTTATAGACCCTTTTATTTAATATGCAAGACCAAATCTGGAACAAAATCGAACAAAAAACCCCCACAATTTGATCAGCTTACCATTGAAAATCAGAACTATGGCAATGACGGCCAAGATACATAAGAAGGCAGCACAGACCATGGGCTTGATGTGATTCTGTTGCCGTAGTGACACCACCAGGGTTTTATGAGCTGGGATCCGCCAGGAGGTCCCGTTGACTAGTGGAGGAGGCGTGTACACCACCCCGCCTTCATCCTCCGCGCTGGGTTGAGGGGGAGCTACGCTCACTAGGTAGTTGTCGTATAACTCCGTTTCTGGCATGGTGGGATACTGTATATTATAGGCGTCAATTATTATACCATTAGAAGTGGTATACGCATAATCACACAAAGTGGTGATAATTATAACCACATGAAGTTACTTTTCACGAACCGCATACATATCCCGTACACTTGTAATTGTCTCTATATTAACGACACACTGCGGACGAATACATTATGGTAAGTTATGCCCAACCTCAAACCACATTTTGATTGGCTGTTACAGGATTACAATAATGTGGAATCAATGTGCAGTTGCTTGAGATTTAAAGACGCGGCATCTCGAACCTGCTGGAGAGAGACATGAGGGATGAGCTAAAGTTACACCAACTTCCACTGCATCCCCAAAGTTATAAGTTAGAGGCATGGGATCCCCATTTCCTGCAGTATGGAGAAGGCACTCAATTATTTGGTATACATTTTAATACTTACAATGCGCTTTTGTTTTTCTTTGTCAAATTCGGAGAATAGTGGTATCAATTTGGGCATTTGCAAAAGCGGGGGCCTAATAGATAAATAAGTTACTGGAAACAATAGGATGTTCTTATTTTATTAGAGTACAATCATCCTGTAGTGAAGACAATCCATACTGCAAACAATGTGAAAGTAATGTTAATTACACATGTACACATTTGCCACTGATTCAAATAGCGGCGTTTTCGATAGTATATACCGTCGTGCATGCTTGCCTGAGGTTGACAAGACTTAACTTGGAGAATATGCTTAATTTTGCACCAACCGTCTCCAGTTATCTGACACACCCTTCCGTGCACGGTTATTTTATTTCTAGAACTTAGAATCGAATTGGGCTTGAATTGGTAGAGATACTTTAGACAGCAAAATGAAGGAATGTGTTATTTTTGACGCCACTTTTGTGGTCGCCTATACAAAGTCTTTGGGCGAGTCATGACATTGTCAGGTAAAGTCAAACAAAATATGAATTTATCTCAGTCCCAACTTAACAGTTTTTATAGCATATTTTTTTTGCATCCTACTATATACGGTTGAGTAAAACAAAAGTGTCGGGACGCCCAGCCACAATACAGTTAACTTGTCATGGCACTTCATTATGGGGTCGCATTCAACCGTTTCAGTACTGGTGTGATGTGGGATCGAAGCTTTTGACTTTTAGTCTTTCTTTTTACGGGGGGAAATTTTTGGTCGAACGGGGGATTCTGAAATACAAAAGAACACAACAGGATTTTATAAAATTTAACAAACTGAACACAAATTGCAATGATGTTCAACACTCACCGTTCGATGTAATCTGCTGTTGAAGTAACTGTCCTCCCCTCAGGGGCACTCGGGTTTTTGTCTCTTCACCAAACTTCAGAATGACAAATTCGCACTTGAAATCTTACTCGAGACCGTCACGGGTATGGATTTCCCGTCCGCAAACCATCGCAATTAAGCCGACCGCCAGCGGTGTTACGGGAATTGTCCGCCGTTAGTTCCATCTATTTTCCGGCGCTGGATGGGCAACCTTGGATGGTAAATCTTCTTGGAAATCAAATTTTCAGTCAATTTTTTTTTTATTAAAATGCAAACCTGCAGGTTCCCTGTAAGTCCGGCTCGTTATTGTGTATTCAGTTATCGAGTGCGTATTGAGTCTGGTGAATTGTTCGATCGGAAAGAGCTCAACATCACGTTTCGAAAGCTGAAGCAAAAGGCAAACTTGCGGGAAGAAAGCTATAGGGTCACTCTCAAATCTATGGAACGTAAATTCAGGCCCAAAAGATTCGGATGGGGCTCATGTTGTTCACACTTTTGAGCTTGATAATCCATTGGGAAAACACAGAATAATGGCTGTTCTTTTTTTGTTAATTAACAGAGAATGTTTAATTTTTTTATGCCGGACCATAGATGCATCAACTGTGTTAAGTTGAAAACGACTCACATCTACCTTGTCTTCATACTGGCCGCGTTGTATTTTTCAAAGCATTTCACGCGAAGTACGAAAGACATGTCAATACAATGCCTGGTGTTTATTTGGTATGCCTGCCAAACGCTCCATGTCTATAACACAATCACTGCAATAAACGCCACATGCAGGAAAATGAAGTTGTTGATGCCGAGTCCTTTGGAGAGATTACACAAACAAGTTATCCAGAAATTGCCGACTGTTGTTGAGGTTCAGCTAGACCTCCTCAGACGCAACACACACCAATGCTCCAAAGTGAATGTCGCTCATAGAGCGAAACCAGATCTTCGTAGAGAGTTTCACAATCATGACGCACGCACTCCCCTGTCTCGCCAGGTATAGCATCCCATCGCACCTGTGGAAAGTTGTCCCACTCAATTTCACCGGTCACCTCGGAATTCCCAGCATATAGCTGTGCCAATTTATCAGGTCTCTTCAGTGAACACAACACTCCGTGCCCGACTTACGCTGACGGAAGTAGGGCCTTATAGACGTACACGGGGCTAGCGGTGCGCGCGGACTGTGGACCGGCTTTTGTTGGTTCCCGTCCCGTAATCACCGTTTTATTTCCTGACACTTGACGGCACAGCCGGTGATCAACTATTCTTCGTTTTCCGTTTTGTCTGTCGATTTTTGCTGTGAGTTTTGGAACTATTAATATTCACGGCAGTTGGCGCGATCAAATACTCTCTGCACTTGGATGTAATTATTCAACCCCTGCAACGGGTACTGTGACATTGTTCCTATGACTGTTATCAATCTGGGCGGGCGGTACTATGGTCACAATAACGCAATGTCATCACAATAACACAGTCTTCCAATGTTCAGCCTGCGTGAGTGCGTCGGATAGAGCACAAGCCGCAACTGCCAGTATCGTTCTCAATAATGAAGAGATGTAAGATGATTGCTAAGTGTTAAGAATTTTTACCACGGTCTGAAAGGTGTCTAATTCATCGCGAGAGTGGGCTCTTTGAAAATGTTGAATTTGTTACCACTTTTTGGAAACGGAATGTGGCACATTAAGGGCATAATAACGAGCCACAAATCCCCTCTCCTCCCCTATGCACAGAATCATATGACACATAATTTTTATACATGAAAATATACTTTGCGAACAATGACGAAAAAGGGGGCGGAGCTAGCTTTCAGTAAAGGGGGGGGGGCTGACAATATTTCGCTTTGAAACTCAGACAAATTCTTCCTTTTGTCAAATGCAATAAATTGGTCGGCAAACTCAATATCGATTTTTGTCACTTCGTGAAAACATCGACGAAAATGAAGGGAATGAAGGCGTGCCAAGTTACGCCCCGCAAGGGATTCCGGGACATGCTTTCTTCTGACGATGCTTTCTTCTGCATTCTAAAGCAATTTGAGAATATGAAATCAAGGAACTTAAGCATTCCATTAGATACGAGCTAGTTTACTGCCCAAGTAACCTCCCCCTCCAACCCCTCCCCCCCCCGGGCCCCCTCTAGATCCGCTACTGCCATACACCATCCCGGCCCTTTACCAAAGTTATTACCATGCGTAAAACCGGCTCAGTTTGGATAGCTTATAATGAAAATGCAAATGGTAAAATGCAATTAGGCCTACATCCAGGGCAGCGAGATGACCCTGGATTTGACCAGAGCGTCTAGGCTAGCCAGAGCATACCCAGGGCTAGAGATAGCACAATCAAAATACACGTTGATAATGAATGAAGGAATAACGGGATGGGCTGCAAGCGAAAACCGTCTTTTATTCTGCGTTGTTTAAAATTACAGAGTTGAAACAAGTCATTCACAAGTCACATTAAAGTCCTTTTAAATAATTCAATAGAAGTGTGCAATCATGACTTGTGATTGATTTGATGATTTGATTACAACAGGCGGTGCTGATAAATCTCAATTGCCCCGTATTAAGAGACAAAGTAACGGCCTACACGTGCAGCTTCGGCCACGTGACCTGGAATATAACGTGCAAGGACTAATTTCAAATTTGCACTGAAGCCAATAAATTCTTGCACGTGCAAATTGGGTACGGGAATACTCTGGTGCCTGGCCATGCTTTGAGTGTTCAATTTTGTATGCAGTGTCTGTGGTAAAAACAGAATCAATTCGTCGAGGATGTGAGATCCGCGTGAATGCTTAGCCGCTAATTTGAAATTCATGTACAATGTACTTCCGTATCTCGAGAAAGTGACGCAGTCGGATTTGATTCCGTATCGAGCAATTTTTGACTAGACGCGAGACCAGCGCCGTAACATGGGGGTTGGGGCACGCCCAGGTTAATATGTAAAAATATCTTCGCATTTAAATACCGACACTGTAGCCAAACACGTTGGGTGATCCATCCAGAAAACGAGGACCTTAAAGGTCCCGTCATGCATATTGGGCGGCCAGTGGTCAGGGACAGTCCAAGGCCCAGTCTAGACTTGACAGTGAGGTATGAGGCTCTCGTCAAATCCAATTCCAACAGCGCAATACTACATATACCAATTACTTTAATTTCCGAGATTAACGGAAACGGCGTATCCGGACTACGACGCGCTCCCCTCCAGGCCAGACCTGTTTGCCTTGTGGGCCTCCCGGTGATACTGATAATACTGCCCCAAATATTGCATGCCACATGCAGTGAGAAAATACATAGATCCGGAGCAGCACACTCAGCATAGGCCTACATTAAATATACGCGAGCAATTTATTTCCATCGCTGAAGCGTCATGCAAGCATGGTGCAAGTAATGCAGAGTGTTAAAAGATAGTAACCATCGACGAATCAGGTACACACGTACACCGGTAACACATTGTGCATTTTATTAAGAGACATTTTATCAAGAGACTGGTTCCCAGCCGGCCTTTGGATTGTCGTTTTAACGTCATCATTCCAACTTTTCACAAGAGGAAATGTTTCTAACGGACATGCCAACTAGTTTGTTTGAATCTGTACGTCAGTAATTCAGATTCGAACTCGAATCTCGAATCTCTCGACTGGCAGTCAGAATTTGAGCCATGTGTCTTGAGTCTTGACTAGACTTGAACTCGAGTCAAGTGACCCGAGAAGAGATTCTAATTATTAAGCGACTTTGGACCCGGTTCGGAGACTGACTCGATATAGTCAAGTGAAGAAAAGTGACTCAAGTGAAGTGGACTGGAGTCAAGTGACTCGAGTTTTAGACTCGAGTCAATTATTGAACAAAGGTTGGGGTTGCGGATTTACCGCATGGAAACCATCTCTTCCTTGAAACATAACTCTTGCCGACGTACTTTGACAGGCCTACTGTTCTTTCTCAGGAAAAAAAAGAAGTATTGCCCAGGCTCTGCTGTTCAAATATAAAAAAAATAGGTTGATTTTTCGTGCTTTAAACATGGTGAGGAAAATAATCGTTTTCCAGATGACATGGAAGCTGCACGCGCATTTGGGAAACATCAATAATTGCTTGTCAAATTTTCTTTTCGCACGGATGACGTCATTTTCCCTCGCCTTAAAGCATACTTGCCAGTCACGACATCGCGTGACTTGCCAAGCAAAGATCGGATTTAGGTTGCTATTTCTTCTCCACCGATGTCGAGTGCCTCGAGTCAAGGACTTCGTTTTTTTCACTACACGGCGCTCCTGGCCGTTGTTATAGAAACCTTATAATAATACACAATTTCAATTACATGTGATATGCGCTGATTGTCCGCCAGAAATTACACCGAGCTTTACTGAGTCGCCGTGCTTCCGCTTTTTATTACTTCTCTTTTGTTAATGTAAAAGCCCTGATTACTTATTCTTCCGAGATAAACGCATCTCCATTCTATATTTTTTTACAAAAAAAGTAATTAAGTCAGAAATCTTTGATGGACAGTAATCTAACGGCCGTTAAAATAAGAATGAGCTACAACGATAATGAAATGGCTTACCAATAGTGAAACGGCATGCCCGACGTAAAACTCGCAATGAGATAAGACTTCACGAGAGACCATAATTTACGGGCCCTGGACCAAGAACAATGAAATATTTTCAGTCCTTTCTCTTTCACTGTTCAGTTAGTCATTTTCAAATCAGATCTGCAGTAAAATCCTCACAAATCAATGACAAAGACTAGTAGCTGTTTTAAGTCAATTCACCTCCAAAAACGAACAGCAAAGAGGCGTATAACTATCTGAGTATAAAGTAAAAACATTTGAACCTGTCCTTGGAATATTTACGGAGAACGATCAGAATGCAAATTTCCAGGCGTTCAAGCCACCAGGGCCCACTGGCATTAGCATGCTGCGCACGCTAACTTCCGTCTTCTAAATTCCCATGAAAATATTTGTCTACGCCGCTGGCCGTTATAGTTCGGATTAAAGCTAACCAACACGAAGCTTCTGAACCCATAAGCCTTATCGATTCACGCATTGCTTTTTTCTCCACTCGACTAGAGGTAATACACTCTTTACACAATCGCCCTCCCCTTGACACGCTGTATGACAATCATTTCTCGTTTTATAAGAACGCAACGCGCCTCGGGCTAATAACAATAATTGAATTAAATCATATTTGTAACCACTGGCCGAGACCACTACAACAAGTTTATATATCTACAGACATTCGTGATTTCTACGGCACTTTGGAACCGAGAGTCGAACCCTCACCATTTCAAAAAGGCACTTGTGATTGGTCATAACGTTTGCAGAAAGTAAATATTAAATTAGCATTGAAACCGAGGGAGCCAGTGCTCTTTCTTGGTGAAGATAAAATAAAGAAATTGACTGGGTGGAGTTTGAACCTCCGATCTCCAGAACACCGTTCCAGTGCGGTTCCCCATTTTCTCAATGCCATGGTTCGGGCACGCTAGTCAGAAGAATTAAACATCGGCCAAGTTTCATGATAATCGATCGCTAGGCATGATGTACTATCGCAACCTACCCTCTTGACCAGCCTGTTTTTTTGTTTTTTTAAGAAATATGTATTAGGAACCCTTACAAGTCATGAAACCGCGGTTGTCATCTCAAGATCATAACGCAATCTGGTTTGATGGGGAAAAAAGTCAACTTTGATTAAAAAAAATACCCAAGTATGAAAGAGGGGCTAACACGTCTCTTGTCGGCTGGTTCTGCATCACTGGGTGATATTCTCTAGTGACAGACAAGATTCAATTTGGAGGTGATACCTCAGGCAAGCATGTTCCAGGTGATGGCTCTTGAGATAGGTCCTTGTGTATGCCATGAATACAAATAAAATTGTGAGGAGATGGAGACGCGTTGAAAGACTTATACATCACCGAAATGTCTATTGAAATTGTCTTAGACTGTAAATGCATCATCTCAACCAATGTCGTCATGTTATGACAATATATAACATTTAGCTTACCCGAATGCAAATAAATATCATTCGGAAAACATTCGCTTAATACTTACAGTATATGATGAAAGGTGACATTGTCTTATACTATTTGCAAAATGTACCCTCTCAAAGGAATGTTTCCAGATAAAAAAGGCTTTACAAATTTCAATGAACTTCTCTCTTCAGTGCGTGAGATTTTTGACCGCCATTCTTTAGTTCAATGTAAAAGTACGTGTCAAGAGTACGATCCACTAGAAAACATAAGTGAGATTGTTCACTGTCATCCAGAAGGTTCATGTGCGTTGATGGTATATGTTAATTATGAATGCAACTCGTAATCGAAATGAAGAATGTTCGTGCCCATCGCAGCCGTGCAAAGGAACGCTTGCTTGACATCCAGTTTTGTCTTATCGAGCATTATACATGTTTTGGAATTGTTGAGGAAAAGTTAGAATTTCATGCAACACTGCATTCGTAATTCTGATATTTTCTATTTATTTATCAATCTCTTATTTTAACTGTGCAAATCTTTTACTGAAATCCACTGGTGTCCATGGGGCCCGAGTAAATACAAGACAATGCGAAGTAATTAGAGTTTTAGACGTGAGAGGAAAACCTCAGAAGAATATTATAAGGAAAGCCCACGGAATCAGGTAGGGACTGAAAATCTTGGAATCGAACCCGGGTCACAGCGGTGGAAGGCGAGGAAAGTGGCCAAGATTGCTACGAAAGGAACAATACTCGTCAATGGTGAATAAAGAAATGAGTACCGCATGGTAAGAGCGGGAAAAGAATGTATGTGCCCAGCTTTAATAGGATTAGCAGAATTCGAATAAAAAAATGAAACTAAGGCCAAAAAAAAAAAAATAAGTCGGTCTCTGGTCAGCGCGCGCGTCGATTTTAATCATGCGCGTCGATCTTTTTTTTTCCAAAATGTTCCGCGGTAGCTTCAACAGCGCCCTCTATTTCCGCACCTCCTCAATATTTTTTACCAAAGAGCACCAAGGAATGGGAAATTGCACCAAGGCAAATGATCGAAAGCACCAAGGCAAATTATGGAGGACACCAATGTACATGAGGACACCAAAAAAGCAAAATAGTACCCCACCTTGTCTTGTACAATCCAAGCTTGAAGAAAAAAAAAAAAGCCAAAAAAAAAAAAAAAAGCCGCGTGGCCGCGTCAATTCCGGAACTTTGGTCTGACCAGAGACCGAATATTTTTTTTTTGGCCTAACATACATTCCACTCGTAAGGTGCATGTACTTTGTACATAGATACAAATGGGTCAGGACAACAGGCCACATGATGACTATACCTGCAGGAGTTAAATTGTGACTTGCTGACCTTTGATTCTCGCGCCGCAGGTTGGATCACTACACACAGCACACCTGTCATCGTGCATTTGATAGAAGAGGTACCGAGTTGTAAAGATAAATATGACTTCACAGTGAAAGAAAGAATCAAACAAATCTCACCAACGTTATACTGCAGATTCAGAATTGAGATTGATAGAAAACATGCGAAATTCACAGGTTTGAACACTTGAAAGGCGACATGGAAGCCGCCTTCCAACACTCTTGAGAATGTTTATTTACATTTCTCGGATAAATTCCAAACTCACCAATTAAATATCTTTAGCGCGGAGAGTAACACGCCGAAGGGCAATTATGTTTGGTAGCAGTATTTCAAAGTAGCTTTAAAAAGTCAAGACTGACGTAAACACATTCGGAATGGGCCCCAAGCTTTGTGTCAATAACTTGTCCTCATAAAAAAGGAACGAATTAC
The DNA here is from genome assembly GCF_015706575.1 of Patiria miniata. Lineage (NCBI taxonomy): Eukaryota > Metazoa > Echinodermata > Asteroidea > Valvatida > Asterinidae > Patiria > Patiria miniata. The sequence continues at coordinate 17,941,118 of NW_024037056.1, forward strand.
GATCAGGTATAAACATTCAAACGTGCGTGCCCATTCCTTGGAATGAGAAAGTAGGCATGAAGTAATGTCGGCCTGCTGAGTTCCGGTGGGCATTAGTCAGGTACAGCAGTGGTAATATTAAAGGGATAATATCAAGTACACAAAACCATATTAATGCTTAGGCCTACATGCAATAACGATTCATAAACTTTTCAGAACAGTTTTCATCTTACATCTGCTACATGTTTTCATTTTTTTTTCAATTATGGTACATTTTTTACTATTTCCTAGATCCTCGCGGGTCGAACTAAACCCTTCCGACGAAAACAATATCTGTGTATAATCTCCGGAGAGCATTTCAAGTCATCATGCATGTCAACCTGCGAAAATGGATGAAAGCACAGGTAAAAATCGATAAACTGCGTTTACCTTCTCAGAAATCTGACTCAAAACATAGAAATCATGAAATGGAATGTCTCGCACAGACCTTAGATAACCTGTCCCTTGTTACTTGCACTCCTCCTGGGTCGCTTCAGACGATCACTCCTCAGGAAGCTCTGTATCCGGTAAATCTGACTGGCAACCTCCGTCTTGATATCCGTCTGGTCATCGTCGTCTGAGAAGAGCAACGGCTTATCGTCATTGTCGTCGTCACGGGAGGACGAGGGTCTTTTCGATCCAACTGACGGAAACACTTCGGCAGGAGTTGAAGTCCTTTTGGGAGTCGATTTCACTCGAAGTAATGCTGAGTAGTCGATATTCTGGAGGATAATGATCGCATAATTACTATTTAAATATAGGTAATGGACATTATTGCCAAAAATAAGTATTTTTTTGCCGATTTAAGGAACAACAATGCAATAAATATGACGTTGGTTATTACAGAAATTGCCTGGACGAAATTTCAGCTCAGTAGATATACGTTTTGAGAAATTGTGCAAATGGCATCGTCATTTTTCTCAACGCAAAGCAAGGTTTTTGTTGAAAGCTCTCCCTATCAAAATGTAAGCAATCGGAAAACTTAAACAAATTCGATCATTTCCGGGCAGCGTTTGAAAAAAAAATATAGCCTTTTAAGAAATGATATGTATTCCTCTTTTCCTGAAAAATGAAAATATGCTTTGCACAATGATTTCCTAGGATGCTTGATCCCATTATTTACTCACAATCAAATAGAATATTTCATAAGATTTTGACAATTTTATTTTTAAACATTTGTGAACGGTGTCCATTACCTTTAAGATTAGCAAATGCCACTGCTGTCGTTTAGTAAGGCGTATTTTATTTATACATATACCGCAATGCAAACCTGATACCGCTCTCCGTAATATCTTTTGACATACTTTTCTTTTTAATTACGTTTTTTTAATGTGGGTTTAAGAACTTAAATCAGTCCTGTTATATTCTTTGATGTCCTCTCGGCGTCACAATGTCCTACACGGAATCCTGCACAGTTCAATCAATGTTCACAAGGCACCGGTGTTTTCATTAAGGCTGCGCGTTTCCGTTATTTCTTAAAATGGATGTAAATTTCGTTACAATAATTACTCACACACATTATATTGGAACTTATACCTTAATAATATTACAAATTCAAATAAAAGGTATACACATTGTGTTCTTGTTAACATATAGGCACTGCATGCACGGCAACACTTTTATTGAATACGGTATTCTTACAGGTCTTCATAAAAAATCCAGAGTTTCAAAAATGACATCCAGGGTACAGACACTCATCCAGGGTATAGTTGCTCCTGCCCCGTGAATCAATATTTCCCACTAGCAACCCATGTACCCGGCTGGCCGGCTATCCTCCCCTCAAGTACCATTCACCCACCCCCTCCACATGACCTAGCCTCGTTCTGACCAGATTCTAATAGAGTCGATGAAACCTAGAGAATGAATTGTGGTCATGCGCAACCTAAGTGTGTGCGGATAACTTCAGAATCAGTGATGGGTAGAAGACTTGAAAGCAGCAATAGCTCCCAACTTACTTTCAACAAAGAACCTTTCACACAGGCCTATGTGCTCAACTGTCCCATGGTTCTAATATTATGAAAACATGACAATTTGGTAAAGGCTAAATTCAAATAAATTATATTATTACCCTCAAAGCAATATGCCTCTCGGGCATTTGGGTGCCATTTAAAAAAAATCAACAGCATCGCATACATTATGAATTAAGGCTGTGAGCTGGGGCTTCATGCCTTGAGTTTGTGTGGGAGAGCACAGCGTGTTCTAGTGGCAATTTGCAGTCACCATGACAGTCTGGAGCGCAGCGAAGCCTACAAAGTCGCACCAGGGCCCTTTTTTAATATTGAACTCAGTATCGGCTTGGATACTCTCATGAAAGCTTTTTATGGTTTACAGACCAGTACATGGTGACCCAGTTCTCAGTTCAGCTCTTAAAAATTGTCTGTCACTGTCTGTAAGCATGGAGCTGTTCCTAGCTCCATGCTGTAAGCAAGGCGTGTTTTATGACCATAATCAACCCTTAGTGGGGATGAGGATGATAAATCCTTAGTTTCCTGAATACATTCCTTTACTCTTTTGCCTTTTAAATTGAGGTGATTTTGATGATTTTATCACAACAAAAATAAGGAATTGCTTTTTATGCACAAAATTCAGTAGGGCTGATCCTATGGCACAAGTCAAAATCTTGGGGCACATCCGTCCTCCATCCCAGATTTATGCAAAAACTCTGATGATGAGGGGCTTTACATGGCTTAGAAACATTTAATGCAATTTTACAGAAATTATAGGCCACAGAAACTTACCAACGGAACAGAGCTGGGTCCTGATGCTGACTCGAACTCCTCAGCAAAATTTGGCCACTCCTGACTGCCTTCTGTCTCTTTCGTTGACGAACACTTGCCAGAGGGATTGCTGCGATCCTGGTATTTTGCTGGAAGTAGAATTTCGTTCATACTAATGTCAGTAGATTCTGGGATGTTGTCTGTCTTTCCAGGCAAGGTGTTTCTGGGAGGCATGTTGGATGGTAGCTTGGTTTGGGGAGTGACTCCATATCGTGGCTGGGCAGCAAGCAGAGGGAAACCAGGGAGGACATAGGACGACCTTGTCCCAAATTTCGAAGCTTCATTCAAATAACTTGTTGGAGGAGACTGAATCTTAGATGCTTGGTCAAAGATCGAAGTACGTTTAGATGTAAGAGGATTTGTGATATTAACTCTACCAAGGTTTGTGACAGGTTGCCTGCGAGTCACGTCTTGAGAGACTTGCCTGCGTTTGATGCTTGTTTGCTGCAAAGGCTGGTCTTCTGTCTGCTGCATAATCTCATTAGCATCTTCTGATTTTGTGAGGATTTTCTCATCCAAACCTTGTTGGGTAATGTCCTTCTCTTTAGGTTGATTATGTAGGACATTTGATGAATCGTCCAGCCCACCTTGGTGACTGTTGTCTTCTGGCGATAATTTCTGCGTTGATGCTTTCGGAAGCACTACTTGATTAACTTCTAAGTCTGGTAGATTAGTTGGCATTTTGGTCGAATCTACTATGTTGACCGCCTTTAAAGCTTCATCAGTGCGTATTTCGGTCTTGTTAGCCTCATGTGGGCAAACTTGAGAAACTCCCTCTTGTGAAACACCTGTGTTCGTGATTATCTCTTGACTTGCTACACTCGTGTTGGCCTCAAGTGCAGCTATTACGGTGTTGTCCGAAAGCTGAAGTTCCTTTTTGTTGGAATTGCCACAAGGCATTTCAGGATTCTGCATACTCGTTTCTGTTTCATTGTGACTTTCTTGTTTAGCAGCAACTTCTATCACTCTCCCTGCATTTAATTCAAGTTTTGGTTCTGAACCAATGCCTGTGGTTAACTTAGCATCTGAAGGTGAGATCTCTGCTGCTTCCATATGAGTGTCTGGATTGTCGTGTATCAGTAGAACTTCCCCAATAATTGATTGTTTGCCTTCTGATTGACTGGGGCTTGGTGCATCATCCTTGATGGAAATAGTTAATTCCAGTTGCCCACACTGTGCAGAGGATGGAACCCGCTCTGTTGTGGATGTTTCAATTTGCATATTGACTTGATCACAGCTTGTGTCCTCAGGTGTCTTGCTGACCTCATTATCGGCATTTTTCGGCAGATCCCCGTTATCAGCTGTATCGACGTCTTTCAACTCTTGTGTTGCTACTGTTTCATTATCTGCTTTGTCAGGTTCCTCTGGAGTTGATTTTTGTTCAGCAGTTTCCTTTTCTTGCCACAGCTTCGGGTCGGTATTTGTGCTTTTGGTCTCCTTAGTTTCTTCTTTTATTTCAAATTTGCTTATCTTCTCCTGAAACAAAAAATAATTTGGTTTAATGTATTCGGTGCACAGTTTATTATTTTGGGATTCATTAATGAATTTAACCATAGTTCTTCAATTTGTGAGAAACAATGGACCAGAAATGTCACACAAGCTAATCTCACTGGGCTATTCCAATCCATAATCACAGAGACCTAATGAGCATTTTCTTCTCATCGCTTTATTTCAGGAATCACTTTTACAATCTTGACCTAAAAACAAGGCATACCTTGAGTTCTCTGATGATTTCACCCATTTCACTATTTTTTTTTGACCAGCTTATGTTCAGCCCTTCAAGAGTTTCCTGAGCTTCCAGAAGTGACTTGTTCTCCTGTAGTTGACTTGATAATTGCATTCTCAATGATTCCTCCTACAATGTATCAATGGCAAAACACGGTGGCATAAATTATGTAGAAAAACAAATTAAAGACACTTGAAACAATGGCCAAAAAATGCAGCTATTATGTGAAATATATATATATTATCTATCAGTGGACTGCCCATTCCGAAGTAAAGATCTAAATATTGGGAATTGATTATGTAAAGCTGTAAGTTTAGAAGGGAAATATATATACATTTGTAGATGGTGTGTCTTAACTATTTCAATCGGAATACAATGATTAAAACCTATGAGGTTTTCTATGCCACCTTGTTTCTCAAAATTTCATATCTTAAGACAAACCTGAATTTGAAGCTTGGTGGTCAAGTCCTCATTTCTCAGATGCTCTGTTTGTATCTCTCTTTCCTTTGTACACAGGTCATCCTTGAGTTGACAAAGCTCACTTTCAAGCTTCTTGACATCCATGGCCAAGGAAGAGGCACGATCCGCATTTTGGTTACTTGAGGCTAGGTGTCTCTGGGAAAGCTGCTGGGACCTTGCCAAAGACTCCAGCAAGTTCTGGAAGATGAGACAGCATGGTTGAACTTAGGGATTACAAGTCAAAATGCTCACAAAAATGGATTCATTTCCGCCCCCCCCTAATGTTACTTGAGACCCATGCCTATCACTGCAGAAACACACCACAGTACAATTCTACTAAATGTATATTAACATTACCGATCAAAAATAATCAAAATACCAACAGTCCCAAATTAGGTGACCTGTTTTTCAAATGAACTGTTGTAATAAGTAACAAAGATGTTTTTTTGTATCCCCCGTTACTTGAGTCCCTACTTCTAAGCTGACTCACATTACCTGGTTTGCTGATCTTGCCTCCTCAAGATGTTCTGACAGTTGTTTACAAGTGTTTTCTTTCTGTATTAAGAAATATGGAAACGAGTAATAAGTCATAAGAAATAGAACATAATGTTTAGAATATCCTGTAACAGGTAATGAAGAAATGTATTAACAATTAATGAAAAGATTTGAGATTTGTTCCTGATTTCATCCTCCTTGATTTTGTTGACTTCCCTCTGTTCATTAAATGCCAATATCTTTTTGTGCAAAGCATCTGAACATACTTTTCACGGAAAATACTTTTCACAAAAATAACGAAGAATCTAATGGGATAACAGACAAGCTCAAGCTACTCATGAATTGTTTTATAATAAATTTGCTTGCCAATGTTTAGAGAAAAGTTAATTATACACAGAACACTAACAGTGAGCTCAAATATATAAACCAGGGACTTCATTGTAGGTCTGATATTTGTCCCACAAATTGACAAGTGTGTCTGAGCAATTGCCCTGCATACAAAACAGCGCTTTAAGCTTCACCAGGCTCAACACAGCAGTTGGGTCATGAGAAATTATTCAAGGGTGGGGGGGGGGGGGGACATTGAAGCAAGAAATGAAGATGAACATAGGATTTCAGAAACGGCCAGCTTCTTGTTTCAAAAATGGGATATAACATGCTTTTTCAAAATTGAATTTTCTCTTCCGAACGAAATTTAAAGGAATATAACGTCCTGTAACAAATAAATTTGGTTATTTGTTTTTGTAGGCCTTTATACAGTTTTAGATAGTGGTTTTAAATGGTGCGCTGCAGTTCAGAAATTGCACACACTACTCAGAACAAATAGTTGAAATTGACTAATTAATTACTTGTTGTGGGCCGACTTTTAAGCGATGTCCACATAATAGTTGCAAGCTAGTGCGCTAGTAAGATGGGCAGCTACCCTTCATTTTATTTTTTCTCTTGTGGTTGTTTTTTTATTAATTGAGCCCCCTTTGCTATGCCACCATAACTGCAGAGAATATCACTTTATCAGTAGAAGTATCTGACTCTTATACAAATCCAGTGATGTGGTCAAAGTACAAAGTCACAAGTACATCACAAGTCCTGCCACAAGTCTACTCATATGCAACACTGCAGGTTTAAAACAATAACAAAGGAATGTCTTGGACACATTATTTAAACAGATTGTGAGTTGACATGGGACTGGATGACCTATGATTGATTTGTAATTGACTTCTCAAGTACCTCGCTGTTCCAAAACACACCTGTTTTAGAAGTTTCTCTGTCTGCTTGTGTTTGCTCTGCACTGACTTGAATTCATTCACTTCCTGGTTTGGTTTTTCATCAAGTTGAGCTTTCAGGCAGACAATCTCCTCCATCTTCCTCTGCAGGTCTGCCTTTAGGGAATCGCTGGTGCAGGTCTGGTGCTGGTCCATGAAAGCGAGTTTACCGTGCAGCTTTTGAGCCTCTTTAACTGTTAAAGAGAATAACATCCGGGTTAATTGACAAGCAAAACTTCAAGGGTACTCGAATTGCAGGATGCATATGAATTGATGCGTTTTGGAAAGTTGGCAGGTTAAATAGGCAAAATATATAACTTTGATTAAAGGCAGGAGTATAGTTGATCAAATGTATACGTTGAAATTGAATGAACTGTTGCAAGGAGACTTATTCACTTGTTGTCTAATTTACTCTTTCTAAAAAATCCTTGGTCTATCATTTTCATTTCCAGTATTAAATATAAATTTTCGAGGTTACTTAAGAAATTCTTCTGCTTGAGGCTTTATTTATTATGCTAAATCATTCTTTTATCATTCCTTTTCTTGTTTGCTGCCCTTTTTTGCGTGAAGCAAACTTCCCTTTTTTTTAATCTTCTTATAACAAATTAAAAGTGAAATATGTGATGGGGATAGGAAGGAAAGGGGATACATGTAAGGGCAGGCTGGGTGTGTGTGCAAGAGAGAGAGGGGCCTATTTGGGAAATTGACCTGATCTACGATACATGTTGCACATGTGTCAGTGGCAGTGGAACAGTTTTGAAAGTAGGGGGTGGGGCAAAGCACTGCCTGTTCAGGATGGCCATTGTAAATTTGAAAAAGCTGGGGGGGGGGGCGTTGATAGGAGGTGCATTTTTCTATGTTTTTTTTTATGAATGTTACACCTCCCCCCAGGTACTGCCACCTTTGCCATGGCAACTGCAATGCATGAATATACATTCCCCCGAGGTAGTTTTCTGAAAAAGTATGAGCCCAATGGCCCCATCGATCCCCCCCCCCCCCAGTTCTGCTGCTGCTGCTTGGCTTGACACTTGTAAACGTATGCACATAAAGTATGAACATTCAATAAAGTGGAACACAATGCAGACATATCTTGAACCTACCATTAACCTCAAGCCTTTTGAGATGCTCTGCTACCACACTACACTGTTTGCTAACATCTTGACCCAGTGCTTCCAACTCGGTCATCTTAGACAGGTGGGAGGAGCGAGCAGAACCCTGCATCTGCAGCCGCTGGTCTTGATCCTTGATTGTCTTCTCCAGAGAGTACTTGGTGAGCTGTAAAGATATAAGAAGGAGCATTTTCAATTTCCAGTTTCCATTGGAGTCCTTTGGACCCTACCCTACTGAGCAAACTTAGGACCTCTTCAATTAGTTCTTATCACTGAAAAGATCATTCAACACTCAAACAGGTGGCTATGAAGGATTGTGGTTTACCACAAACTGATAAGAGTAATTAATGTCCTATACTCAGACAGATTGCTTCTGAAGAGGTGTCAATGGGACACCACTGGGTGTTGACTTAGTCAATTAATCAACACACCCTTATTACCATATAACTGACACTAATGGATTAGGGAAGAAGTAGATAGCATTGATGTCAATTCTACAAGAACAGCATTTTGTTTCCTTGGTTTTTCCAGCATCCATGAACACAAAAATTAAACAGGTCAGTACTAGTGTAACAATAATTGCTATGAAATACTAACTCCCTATTCCATCCATTTCTCTAAACATTACAGCAAATGCTTATGTTACATATTTCGCGGTACCTTTGAGTCACATAGGCCCAGGAAATCTATATTTCTTATGTGATCCATTGTAATTAAACTGAGAAATGCAATTACTGAAAAAAAGAAAGTGTATTGCTTACAGGAGGTTTCCAAGATATTTCATAGTTTTGATAGCAAAATTAAACCCACTGTTAAATTCATATTTACCTGAAGAGATCTGATGTCATCCTTGACTTCTTTCATCTCCTTCTCCCAAGTGTCTGCAGCCAATGCAAGCTTAGTCTGCCAACAAAATGGAGAGAACAAAACACTTGTACTTGCTTAAATCAGTGCACTTACACAATCTTCATCCCTCAGTCAAACTGTGCAGTACTGTTTGTAATATTTAAAACAAAGGTTTCCAAACTCATCAGGAATATTTCTTTTAGAGGAGAAACTCCAAAGCAGGATCATGATGAAAGACTATCCATATCATTTAGTATAAGGGAAATTGTTTTTCAATGGCTCTCCGATTAACTGAACGTAATCCACAAGCCTTTGGAAGTCTAAGGGAAATGAATAGCATGCTAGTGCTAACACATGTACTCGATGTGCCCCAGAACAAGATCGATGTCCATGCTAAAGATATTAACACCCAAATCCTTTTCTATCATTGGGTCTTATGCGCTAAATCCCAGAGTTTGTCCCATGGATTGTTTGATCTCAGGATCAGTGGATATAGCTGGCCGGAAGAAGGAATTTGAAGTAATCCTCGACTAAACTTGCCCCCGAAGTGTGGTTAAGGGCAATGTAAAGGCGAGCATCTATGGATAGAGTCTTTTTTGATCTCATGTAAAAAGCATTTGAAATTACAGCAAGATTTATTGGGCTCAGTAAACTTTAATGTACGTGTCACTTGTTTTTCTTTCATGAGGAAGTTAGGCTATTGGCCTAATATTACAAATTTGCTTTTGCTACAATTTTCAGAAATGGATGGATTTGCTTGGAATTTTTTTTTAGTCTGGTTCCCTGACCTACTTCAGATGAAGTGCAGCAATTTATAATTGTCAGGTCAGGGAACTATAGTAGCCGACTTGCACCCATTCACAGATATGCGATCAATTGCAAACAAAATGTGGACTATAGCTAAACTTGGTGAATTAGGGGCAGTGGGCTATTTGACAACAAAAATCAGATTTTTCCAAAGATGGTTATTTAGCTGACCATTGTGGGAAATTGACACAGAAATTTCATTTTTTTTTTTAATAACAGCACAAGAAATGCCTTGATTTCACAGGATGCTTGAGACTATTAGATATTCTCTTACAGAAAAATAAAGTAAATCATGATCATTTTGTAGTTTTGTTTTTGTTTTTGATGTTTGTAATGATGTACATTACATTTAAATTAGGTTTAAAATTTCCATCTTTACATTTCTTTAATGAAAATATTGGCATGGTGGCTGTTTTGCACCCATTTGTATCAAACCTTACACTAATCAGGAAGAAACCCAGTTGCAACTCAATCCCAACTCTGCATGCATTGTAACTGCATAGCGCCCTCTACAATCTTCATTCTGGATTGATACCTCTAATCTGAATGTAATACCTGGAGGATTTACGTCCAGCTAACAATACAACACAAACAACTATTTTGAGTGTTAAACAACTTTTTTGCCAAGCTGCTCAATTTTGCATTGGGTGCCATTTTTCACGATTTACGTAATGATTCCAGTGAGACACCTCAGCAAAGTAACATTATTTTTAGTTATTTTTTTTGGGGGGGGGGGGAGTGTGAGTTTTTACATAATCTATGAGCCTAAAAGTTCTTAAAACAATATTAGCTGGCGAGTATTTAATTTGGCTTGTGTGTGAAAAGAGTGATTTTTTTTTTCTGAATCCACAACCTGTCAATCTTTGTTGGGCTGCTAGAGATACAGCTTGTACTGTAAATTTGTAATTATTGCTTCGGTGTCGTACCTTTTCTGCCTGAAGCTGGTGGATTTTCTCCTCATGTTGTCGCTTCAGCTCACTCAGCTCCTGGGAATGCTTCTCAGATAAAGAAGTGTTCTTGGAAATTTCTTCTTTCTACAGACATATCAAACAAGTTCAAGTATAAAATTACACAGCAATTGAAAGGAGCCCTCAGGAAATGGACAGATCATACGGAATTTGCCTTTTTTTAATAGCTTTTATCATTGATTTTTAACAGAAGAAATTGGAATTTTTATCAGTTCCTCCCTAGGTTTGTTTAAGCAACAAGCGATTCATACTGGATAGACTGGAGCATAAAAACCCCTGCACTGCACTCTCTATGGTGATTTTTGTTTTTATGAACTATACACCAAATAGGAAAGATAATTCTAAAGTAAATGTAATAGTCCTGGCTTTAAGGGAGGAGATGATGACTAAATGTACATAAAGCTTGGTCTTATCTGCACTCCAGCTTGCATAATTACATAATACATTTCATATGAGCTTATCATGTGTGCACACTTAATGATAAATCCATTTCCTTAAATTATCCATATGATAGGTTACAAAAAGGAATGTTTGTTCTGATACAAACAACACTGACACAGTAAAAATTTCTGAGAAAAAATTGGGTACCCCACCTTAATTTAAGGGATTACCTTGGGATTATATGGGCTCAAGAAATCCAAAAACCTGGCATGATAATGCTGACCAACCTAACCCAGATAAGCGTAGATATCTTTGCTAAATACTGTTTGCATCTATCATTTAAGTAAATGAAGTATGCATACCTGATGATAACAAGGGCTTTAACGCTTTGTTTATCTGAACACTGATGATCAGGCCTTCAAAACATGATAGCTTCATACTGGGAATTTTTTGACAAATTGCCAGGCATACAATGTAGCCTTGAATGGGTTCTCCTGACCTTTTTTTTTTGGGGGGGGGGAGGTGGAGGGGGAGGGAAGGCTGAACACCATCTTTCAATAGGATGCAACAGGAGGAATAATGGAGGCTCTACACCCCCACAACCTCTTTAGTGACGCTGTGTATGTATGTATGCACAGACATAGGCCTTTTACTGACTGGGCCCATTTTCTGCTTGTGAATTAATTTTCTTCCTGCAATGGGCATGTGTAATTAATTTTGAGCAGACTCATTCTTTAAACCAGCTGCTCTTTTTCACTGGTTTGTGCAGATTCACTTGAAATGTTCTCATTTTTCCTGCTAGCCATGTTCACACTGAGCTTTGCCAAGGAATTAGGGTCATATGTCACTGGGGGCAATTTTTATGCAACTTGTTTCAAGCAAACTTGAACTTTGTGTTCTGGGGAATTTCAATAAATTGTAGGAAACATGTTCTTCCCAAAGTTAGTTTCCTGCAGTTTGCCTGTTAATATGTCTCTTTTTACTTCTTACAATGTCTCTCTGGTGGTCATGCTGGGTGGAGACCAGCTGGTTGATCTTGTCCTCATTCTCTGCATCAGTAACCTAATGAAATGAAACACAATAAATCATCAATGCCTGGCAATTTATCTTGTTTTATTCAGTCGGAAATATCACACAAATGATGAACCCACAAAAGGTACATGTATCAAAACTATTTGTTCTGTGTACAGGATTTCAAAATGACTTTACTGCATACAATAATACCCCTACTTGCATGTATTTATAATAATACTCCTACTTGCATTTTTTTTATGAGTCTTCAACTATAACAAACATTCACTCCATGACTTTCTCCCAGATCATTGCTTTTTATTATAAAATAATCCCCTCAATGCAATCTTGTGTCCACTTTAATTTTTTTTTTTAAATTTCCAAACTGCATGGCAAAGATTTTTTTTTTTAATCTTATGCTAAATGCCATTTCTAATCGTGTGATGTTGTGAGCCTAAGCTTCAATGTTACAGCAGTTTCAGCTTCAGGTGTCTGATGTTATTGATGTCGTACATATTTTACTGTGGATAATTTATAACATGGACCCATTGAATGATAGATTTGATTACTGCCCAGAATTTCAAATTTGAAAATTATTTCTAGTTTTGAATACACACCCTGCGTATTTTCAGTTCCTCGATACATTCATAGAATTTGTTCTGAAACTGAAGAATGTCAAGTTGGGTGTCCATCTCCTTGGAGGAAGAATCTTTTTTCTTCAGAGCAGGATCCTCAGAATTCTTGACACTGATATCTGCACAAATACATCGCTCAAATAAAGTATCTTGATTGTTATCAACTAGGCCACTATTTTCAATTTCTTTTTATTTTGTTGAAGGGGGGGGGGGGCCCGCAGGGGGCACTTGGGAGGGGGTTCAATCTGGGTGAGGAACATTTACAGACTGACTATCTTCCACATAATCACACTCTTGTCATTAATCGATGGTGTAAATAGAATGTCATGTGCATGTGCACAAGCATGAAGTTGTTCAAGCACACAGAGTTATTCAATATTTGTGTTGCAGTTTAACCATTTCAGAAAAAAAAATAATCTTATCTTTTTCAGTATGCTTTGGGGTTTTATGGGGCAGGTGTATCAACTACAAAAACATTAAATGGAGAGGGTCGTATTTAACTAAATGAAAGCAAAACAAAATGAATGACCAGTTTCACAATATTAACTATTAATATGTTTAATTCTTAGTGTGCTTCCAAAAAAAATCAGTTAGACGATTGTCCTTTCATTTTTGTAATATTTATAAAATAAATCAGTAAAAACTTATTTGATCTTTGAAACTAAAAACAACTGTTGCAAATCAATTAATTCAGGGAGGTTTTAAAAAAACAAGCAGGGTTGACATTTAAGGAAGGGGAAATCCACACACAAAAAATATTTGGTAGAGCCCCAGATCTAGAGCAGCACAGGTTCTTTTTTTTTTAATAAAGAGCATATTGCAAGCGTTTTGAATAAACATCAGAGCAAAAAAAGTCCAATACTTTTAATTGAGGGACACTAATCATTGAGTCCTTATTAATTAATTTTTTTTGTACCAGTCATTTTAGATTAGAATGTTAAACAGCTGATTTGTTGTAGCCCTCTGAAAACACTAAGCAATTGAAGTTGTGTACATTTACTCACTTTCTAGGTCATTTTTTACAATGGTGTTCATCGCCTGCAGAGTTCCTGAGGATGTTTGGTCCTCTCCTGTCTTCTTGTCATCCATGATGAATGGGCTTGTGTAAAGAAACTGGATTCTTAGTGTTTCTGTATATTAAAAGAAGGCATAAACTTTGAGCATTGGGAATGCCATCTAGGTATATGTAGGGCCCACAAAGGTGTTGTTGATAAGCCCATCCTTTAGGCTTTACCGTGTATCAATATTCTTGGGTTTTAAAGATGCACAATTTCAAGTTGTAGGCCCCTGTCCCTGAGGTAAATGTGAAAGTGGTTAAGGTAAATTATCACAGCAGTCAGGTCTGAAAGACAAAAAGTGTTCATTTCTCAATTGTTTTCTATTCATCAATGTGCATATTTCAACAAAATGTCTCTTTAGAATATCAGTGCTGCCTGAGGCTAGTCCGACAATTTGGGACACTCAATAAAACATGCAATACTAGGCCTACTGATAATATGAAATAAGACTGGCGCATGAAACAACCAGTTCAACCACCAAATTTTGAGTGGCATGACATGGTCCCAAACTCATTGAGCTAGGCACAAACACCATGGCTTCTGGTTGGTACTTGGGTGCATGGCCAATAAGGTGTTTCATCATGCGCCATCTTGCCAACAGGACAATTTTACATGCGTTGCTATGTAGCATCAATGGGAAATTTTGTGCTACAAAGTCATCATGCGGTCATTCCATAATGCGCCTGTGTCTAGCAAGACACGTTCTTTTTGCCCCCTGAACAAGATGGTGCATATTGACGTGAAACTGTAAATTTGATACGTTGTCGATAGAGTCTTGCGTGTTTTATAGCTGCCGTGATGTTGTTAAGCATGTTGTTAAGCATGTTGTTATTTCTGCCAAAGGCAAAGCCAAGGTTGGATGCAAATTGAATTTGAAAACACTTGGCTTCAATTTCAAAGCCTTCAGTTTCAGGTGCAAAATAAAATAATTATAGAATAAAGACTAACAGAGTGAGTCAAGTCGACCTGAACATTTTTTGCATGTTTTCTTTCTGCACATTACATGCATTAAGGCCCCGGCTGCCTACACTCTACAGTCATGACAGTCATGACAGTCATGACAGTACAGGGCCTAAAGAGGACAAGCATGACATTGATCAATGACATTGACAAGCATAATTAACTGAAAAATACCTCAATTCTGCACATCAATGCTTGATAAGCTGCAGGCTGTAAAACCGAGAGAGAAACTTTAACTATGGATAGGCCCTAGGTGATTTTTCACTGAAAACTACAACTTAGATTTTTAGAAAGTTAGGCGTTCTGCAAGTCCTACATACTGACTGGTACTCTGGGTCCATTATGTATGTGCAGTGGGCCGGTCGCGTTGGTTACCAGTGTTTTTGTATCGGCGTTATATCGGTACACATCATTGGTTGAAACTTTGAGGCTCAATTTTAAGTTGCACGTCATTGGTCGATAAAAATTAGAGTAAAGTTTGATAGAACAGATAATAAAAGATTGGATCATGTTAGGATTGTCTACATAAAGACCAAAAGAACATGAATTCGAAGTTTCGAATTTGTCGAAGAGAGAAAACCTGACTTGTATTATATTGAAAATTAGGTCAATTGTCTACTTGCTCGACACTGGGTGGCGCTACAACATTTTGCTAGTGGTCTTGCTTGATATGGGGGGGGGGGGGGGGGGGCTGGTCCCGAGAGCCGTGTGCGTATAGTCTATTCAATAGCCAGAAATCAGAATGGTCGTTCACTGGTAGTAATTTCATGCAACTAGTCTATCTTTACAATGACCCTGATTAAACACATTCATTGGCGTTACTGGATAGGCCATATCTGCCCGGCAAAAGTTAAAAATAGTAACTGGGAACTTAAAGCTGGTCAAATAATGTTAGCGTGTAAATGGCCAAGTCATCGGTGCTACCGGGTTTGATCCAACACAGGCTGGACCTCTTGAACCAGCGAAGAAATGCACACATCTTAGATGTGCCACCAAAACTAGGTCTGCGAATTTGTTTTCGCGACTAATAAACTGTATTTCCTTAAAATAATGAGTTAATCATGAATACTTTAACGATATATCTCTCGTTCTGTCTATGGCAGCCCTAAATATTAACGTAACTGTTGATTTGCTGTTGATTTGATGTTAATGAAAACAAACATGCTTTACGATTAGACGCCTAGGCGTAAATATAAAAACCATGTTTAAATGAGAGATATATCAGGATAACGATGACATTAATCGACAAGACAAATTAATTCAGTAGATATAATTTTTATGAGAACAAAGTCCATGGATGTTGTTCGATTTATCAGCAACAGTTGAAATCTGCACACAGTTCGAAAAAGACGTTCCTGGGCGTAATATAAAAATTTGGCATAAGAGACGCATTTTAAGCCAAACAATGACCCAATTTCACTTGACTTGGGCAGTTTTTGTACTGTTTCTGGTATTGAGTTCCCGTCGTGCGTCTTGCGCAGCACAGGACAGGCCCCAGGGAATAGAGGAACTTGGTAATGCCCAGTTTGTACCCGCTGCTGATTTACAGAATGGTTATTTCTTTCAGAAGGTCCGTGATTTACTGCGCTCAGTGGTCGATCATGCCGGAGCAGGGAACGCCCCAACATTGGCCATGACCAGACTGCGGCAAGATGGCCTTAAACTGCTGCAGGACCTTGGACTGTGGGACCCGCAGGAACCAGGCCAGATCGACTTGGAGGAGATGGCGGAGGCAGTAGGCAAGGAGCTGCGGCAGTTTGTCGGTATCCAGGCCTGGAGGAATGTGTCTGCCAATTGCCTCAACAACACACTGCAGTTCTTTGAAGATGCGAGTAATGGTCTTCCATACGCCCGTCAAAGTGAGTATAAAAAGAAAAAAGATATATATTTTTTCCTTTTTAAGATAGATCCAGAATAAGGAAAAAATTCAGCGCATTTTTTTTATTTACAACGAAGAAAGCCTTTAAATTTATTCTGTTATCAGGGCCATATGAATAGATGTGTTTCTAGTGAAATGGAACGCTGTAGAAACAATTTTTCTTGATTGTCCATTTTTTTATGACCAATCATCTGGCCAGAATTCAATTCAATGCGTCACTTAATTTTAAAGATAGCGTGTCCACCTGGATTATTGGTTCTGTGCAAAAGTGAGGCAAATGTTCTGTCTGGACTGCGACTGCAGCGTATCGTCAAGTTGTTCTCCGTATTGACACAAGACACTGTCGAAGGAGAGAAAAAAATATTTTGTCTCAATCTTCTTTTTTTGATCTTTTTTTCATGACCAATCATCTGGCTAGAATTCAATTCAATGCGTCACTTAATTTTTGAGATAGCGTGTCTATCTGGACTATTGTTTCTGAGTATAGCCACATATCCTTCTCATGACATTCTTTGACCGTGTGCCAAATGCCAAGCTTGTACCATCAAATGCACAACTCCATCACCTGTCACCCGTACTAATTGAGTCCCAATACGATATAATTTCTTCACAGTGATAAGCTCCGACGGCGAATTAATTAGCGAGGATGTACTTTATGACTGGAATATCGTGAAACTTGGTAATGTGGAGATGTGTCAGTCGGTCAAGGAGTGGAATCCAGACGCCCCGTACGAGACGCAGTACTGCGACCTCGCTTATCCCGTCGATGTACGTTCAATGTGTTCCTTTTCAAAACTTGGATTTGAAATGAGTATTGAATAATTAAATTCAAAGCAGTGTAATGCGTTGAAATATATGCACTACGAACCTAAATCGGGACTTTGAAATTGTACTTAAAACGTCAGCGTTTATATGTTGATGCCTTTCTTTTCGAGTGTGAAGCCACAACAATGCGACAGGGATGTGAATAATAAACCTATATCACAATTTTAACAGAAACGTTCTGCATGCCACAGGTAGGCCTGTATCTAAAAATCAAACAAACAGTGGGGGATCGCTTTAAGAGGTGGTGTTGAAAACCTGGTTTCGCATCCGTATTTAGTTTCATAAAGTTTCAAAATAATTTTGAAGCAAATGTTGATTTCCCGACCTTACCAAATAAAAGTTTCTGGATCAGGCCGTGGTTCAATTTTGAGTAATCTAATTCAACAGGACTATAAGTCTCGTAAAGCCGAACCTGACAAAAAACTAAGGTTTTGAAACCCATTTTACTGAAGAAAAGGGTAAGAGGCCAAAGATTGTTCAAGAAGTGTGTTTGTAATGAGGTTTGTATCTTTATTCCTCAGCCGGACAATTACGCTGTGATTGGACTATGCTTTCCAGCTAATTGCTCAGTAGATGATCTCCAACATCTCTTTCAACCTGTTCCATGTAAGGATATCTTTTTAAATTTCCCTGTGTACCTGAGTACTTCGTTTGTAGTGTTGATGTCGTGTCAGTATTTAATACTGTGAAAAAAGTGTGCGGCTTTGAGATATTCGTAACGCCGAATGTATGCGCTTGATCTCGCTTGAAGTCTATTGTCGTTTTGAAGTTGTATTTTCAATGTTAAATTTTTGTATAAAGTAAAGTTGGGATCAAATTTGCCTGGGGAGGGAGATGCTGTTCACCTTAGTTTACCCCAACGAGTTTTAAGCGAACATCATTTTCTATATTTTAGATGTATTAAAAATGAAATTTTGCGTTCATGCTTTGTAAAAGCTTTTAGAAATCTACCGTGAATCTGTCGGACCACAGCATGAGAATTGCACTTTTACTGTTGGCGTTCAGTGCGGCGCACGGTGCAATTAAAATGCAACAGTAAACACAAAGTAGCGTTTTATGACGCACTTCAAGATTTGTCTTTTCTTTTTTATTGACTCTGTTTAGTTATTGGACCGTACATAGGTGTATCCTGCGTGGGGCCCTACCCATGGGAACCATGGGCAGTTGTCACAGTGTAAGTGTTTTTTTTCCTTAAATATTCAGAGCACGAAGTAAATCCTTAGACCAATTACGAGCAAATAAATAACTGCAAATTAACTTGTATATAAAATTGGTCAATCTTCTTTCCTGTTTAGATGTATATTGTGCGTTTTCCTGTTGCTGGTAACTATGGGAACGGTTTATCACGTCATGATTCGTCAAAGAATCCAGGCCAATTTGGCCAAAGTAGCGGTTAGTGTGGAGAAGAGGGTCGATGGACAATCGGACGAGAATTCTCTTCAAAAGGTACGACATATAATGTTTTTACGAAATCATTTGAAGTGGCGTCAGTTATGGCGTATAGCGACTATACAAATTAATGAACCGATGAACATGTAGTTCGTGGTCGTCGTGCCGCAAATGCTTTGCTTATCAGGGTTG
The DNA here is from genome assembly GCF_015706575.1 of Patiria miniata. Taxonomy (NCBI): domain Eukaryota; kingdom Metazoa; phylum Echinodermata; class Asteroidea; order Valvatida; family Asterinidae; genus Patiria; species Patiria miniata. The sequence continues at coordinate 17,959,915 of NW_024037056.1, forward strand.
ATACAAGACACTCATAACTTTGTGTGTGAAATGTAAACAGAAAATGCCGTTTAACCCAACGGAATTGTTAAGAGTTGCCGCGTGATTCTGTAGAAAATGGTGAAGAAAACAAATATCTCAAAGTGGCATGCATGAGGGGAACGTCCTCAAGGAAAACATCGCATTGCTGGAAAATGTAATCATCCATGGATTGACCCTTCACTAGCGATTTCACACGCTATTTTTCCCCCTTACCCAAACCCAATTATATGGTATTGGTTCGTGCAAAGCATTACAGCATTAAACGGTGGCAAATTCCGCTTCATCTACTTGTAATTCCAGGCTGACATTGAACTGCAGTTTGGCAGCCATGGAACGGCAAGTGTTTTTGTGAAGAAAGACCTGGAAGCTAATGGCCATACATCCCACCACAACAATGGGTTCGTGGACGTTGAGGGCGATGTTGCAGACTCAAAGGAGATCAACTCTTGCTCCAAGGAGGTTCGATCACGGGATGAGAAAGCTGCGAAGCAAAATGTGAAGGCCTTTGGTAGGAGACAGAAATAAACTCCCAAACTTAGAATCTGCCTTTTATTTATTAGTTTTTTTCCTAAATCTGAATCTCACAACCCATGATTGAAAGGTGAATTCGGCCTCCTGTGGGAAAACATTTACCGCTAGCCTTCATAACCAGCCGTATTATATTTCTGAACAGGTCTTCTAGACAATATCATGATGGGCTTTTCTTCCATCCACAACGGCTCGAAGATTTTGAACACAGAACCGACGGCTGGAAATCTTGGCGCTCTGAATGGCATCCGTGTGCTCAGCATGTGGTGGGTTATCCTCGGGCACACTTTTTCTTTCATGATCGGTTATTATGGTGAGTCCGCTAATATTACTTAACAAAGTCACGAGGCCTGGTACTTGATTTAAAAAAGAGAAAAGTTCATAACTCTAAGGGAAATTCCCTACTCTCTAAACAATAGTGTTTAGCGATCAAAACACCATCTTGCTATTACTTTGTAAACACGTTTATAAGAAGCTAAACAGTACGCCCGATTCCTAAACATCCATGTTCATTGATAAACACTATGCATCCCTGATGCTTTACAGCATTTTCTGGGCTCATCAAGATGTCTGTGCTAAGCTATGGATGAACTGGTAAAAATTACTCGGTCTTAATCAACTGCGTCAAACATCTTATTTCAGTGGCATTTTCAGCAGGAGGGGGGAACTTGGCACTGTCTTATTTCAAGGATTTGTCATCATTCCTCAGGCGCAGATCCGGGGGGGGGGGGGGTTCAACCCCCAAGCTCTGTCAAAAATACTTGTTTCCCCATAGAACATAATGAAAAAATATGCGAAACCCCACCCCTGCTCTGACACCCAATATGTTTTTTGTTAGTAATAATGTCCGCCTTTGTTAAAATATGTACAGAGCCAGGTTGGTTAGGGGGTATATGTACATTATTCCGCGATATAGTGTTAACAGCGTCCCCATTAAAAGAATGGTTCCCTCCCCCCCCCCCCCCTTTCAATTTTACAGAGGCCAAGTGTCCGGAGAAAAAAACATGTCTACATTTCAGATTTGTTTGCCGATGAAACCCCGCCCCCGCAAAAATTTCTGGATCCGCCCCTGTTCCTTGAAATCATTTTTTAACCTGCTGTCGTGTGTCGTGTGTCATGTCTTTCTGCCACGCAGATGATCTCCGTTACATGTTTACTACGCTGACCAAGTCGTTCTTATTCTCGGCCGTCGTCAACGCCGGCGTTTCCGTCGACACCTTTTTCTTCCTAAGGTGTAGTATAAGAAAAAAATTGCCTTTTTTTGTTTACAAACCTTTCAAAGGAATCAACAAAACGTTATTAGCCAAAGTAAGCATTTTACGGAAAGTTCGTTAGGGACAAAACGGCAGATTAACGGGGTGGGGGGGGGGCACACCCCAACGCTTTCTTATCAGAGGAAAGACACCTTTTTTTTCTTAAATTTCAGGAAGACAATCAAAACGTTGCGTTTCTCCCTCGCAATCTATCAGCTGCAAGTACCTTTCAATTTGAAAAAAAAAAACATTGAGCAAAAAGCGCACGATACTATACTTTAATCCTTCCCCATTTTGAATAGGGGAAGGGAATCGGGCGGGGGATTAACATTGAAAACTAGCAAACTGGCATCCAGCTTTACTGAGTCGAGGGTTATTGCCGATCCTTTCGAAGAGTACATTTATTATCGTTTCTTCATTTGATACTAGCGGTCTCCTTCTGACGTACCTGACGTTGAAGCATCTCCAGAAAGCCAACGGTAGACTGAACTGGTTTCTCTTCTATCTCCATCGCTTCATCCGTATCACTCCGGCCTACATGGTTTCTATAGCTATATGGGCCAGCCTAGCGATTCATTTCGGCCAGGGACCGGGCAAGCACTTTTTGTTCGAAGGGGCTGCCAACGCCTGCCGCAAATACTGGTGGACCAATTTGTTGTATATCAACAACCTGTATCCCTTCCCAGGCGATTTGGATCTCCAGGTATGTAGCGAAAGCTTGAATGCTGCAACCAAATATAAGCAGTAACCTATGCCGAGCTTCAGTTGAAGTGGGATGAGAGATTAAACAAAAATTAAACCCCAAACATTGCTAATATTATAGGTAAACAGTTTCTGTAAATTTTACTGAAAAAAGATTCTTAGTATACCCGGTAGAAGTACGTGATTATCTACGGCTATTTATTTTGTTTTTGTCTTATATGTGCAGTGCATGGGATGGTCGTGGTATCTTGCTAACGACATGCAATTTTTCGTCATCAGCCCCGTCATCATCTACCTGCTGTACAAGTGAGTAGTTATCTCTGTACGGTAGAAGTAAACTAGAATGGCAGCAAACTGTCCCGTGTAGCACAGCCCATATTGCGATCCGCGTAACGCACTATACCAGGATTATTATTGTAAAGAGTCACTTTACAAATTTGATAACAAAATACAATGACATAATTACACATAATTCCATTAAACGTGACAAAAGTTACAGGAAAAAAGGATTGGTTAAAAGGAAGTGCAAATACATGCCGGCAAAACTCGCTGGATATAGCAAAGAAACGACAGCATTACAAATAAAACAAAATAATTACAAATTGTAATACAATAAATAACACCATGCATTGGTATTAATGATATTGGACAATTTCTAGAGGCGAATAGGAAACAGTCAAAATTATTGAAGGATTTTGACCAGTGTTGTTCATTTCCTTAACCTCTATGTGTTGCATGCTCACTTTGAAACAAGACATGTTATGTAAGACTAATTCGTATCTGAATGCACATGCACCAAAGTAGAATTATGGCGTTTACATTCTCTTTAACTTATAGATTTCTGCAGGCCTCTATACTTTTAATTGTAATCTGACTGATCTTATACTTGAGTGAATATTATCTGTACAGTTAATCTATACCTGTGTTTTTTTTCTTTTGTTAAGAAACGCCAAGTGGGGAATGGGCTTGATAATGACACTATGCCTTGCGTCATTTGGCGTCACTGCGTACATCGCTGCTTATTACGGGGCAGGAGTTGGTCTCTTCCCGTAAGTTGCTCTATGTAATTAAACAATCATCTCCCCAAAAAAGGCAATGTTTATTAATGGCCCTACCCTTTAACGCCTTGTAGCTAAATTGTGCATTTACTCAGGTTTTTGTCCTCTTAATTTGGCTGTATTTAATCATGATAATTTCTTCATAATGAAATGACAGGAAACATATTCAGTGGTAAATGCAAACATCTTCCCCAGTGCTTACTTTATTTCCAACAACGTTTCAAATAGTAAGCCCTGGATAAAAAAACTTTCTTCCTGTATTCTGATTCGATACCGCAATTGGCCATAAACGGATTTGTATCGTGTACTTGGTGTTGTTATTCACAACGTGCAGTACGTGTTTTCGCGATCATTCGTCCATGCCTTCTCGAACATTTTAATAGGCCTAAGACGTAATTACGTCACGCTTTGTTTACATGTGCGCTTTCCTATGTGGTAGACGGTCCCCACTTTATCTGGCGTCCCGACTTCACTCCCATAGAAAAGCGCATATGTAAACAAAACCATTACGTCATTACGTCTCAGGTCTATTTTCTTTCCAATTTGTTCATATTAATATGAAATGTGATACTGCATGTTGTCTCGATAAGATCGGAGCAGTTTGATTAAAATAAAATCGTGTTTTATGACTCAAGCCATGCTCGCGCTACGATGAATTGATTCTGTTTTTACCCCAGACACCGCATACAAAAACAAACGCAAATGTAAAGCACAGGCAGGCACCAGACTATTCCTCATTTGCATACGTGTTCAAAAATCTTGCACATTCAAATCATCCAATATCAGGTTGAGAAGAGCAGCTGGTGGTGGGCGCGTACTGCTCGACACCCTGGGGATGAGGTTGTGGTAAATGCAGGGTACTTCAAAAAATGAGATCACAATACCTGATTGTTTTTCCAACTTTAGTGCTTACAACAACAACACTGTTGTTGTGTACGGTAGCGCTTCAGTGGACATCATATACGGCAAGCCATATTGCCGGATACCAGCCTATTTGGTCGGCATCGTGTTTGGATACATCTTCTACAAGGTGCAAGGGAAACCGTTTAAAATGAGCAAGGTACGGTTCTTATTACAAAACCTTCCAGCCAAACCTAAGTGACTCGACCCACCCAACTCAACTTATTAACCTACCCCATTAAATCAACCTAACTCAACTCAACTCAACTCAACCCAACCCAACCCAACCCAACCCAACCCAACCCAACCCAACCCAACCCAACCCAACCCAACCCAACCCAACCCAACCCAACCACAACCCAACCAAACCCAACCCAGCTCAACCCAACCCAACCCAACCCAACCCAACCCAACCCAACCCAACCCAACCCAACCCAACCCAACCCAACCCAACCCAACCCAACCCAACCCAATCCAATCCAACCCAACCCAACCCAACCCAACCCAACCCAACCCAACTCAACTCCCAACCCAACCCAACCCAACCCAACCCAACCCAACCCAACCCAACCCAACCACAACCCAACCCAACCCAACCCAACCCAACCCAACCCAACCCAACCCAACCCAACCCAACCCAACCCAACCCAACCCAACCCAACCCAACCCAACCCAACCCAACCCAACCCAACCCAACCCAACCCAATCCAATCCAACCCAACCCAACCCAACCCAACCCAACCCAACCCAACCCAACCCAACCCAACCCAACCCAACCCAACTCAACTCAACCCAACCCAACCCAACCCAACCCAACCCAATCTAACTCAACTCAACCCAACCCAACCCAACCCAACCCAACCCAACCCAACCCAACCCAACCCAACCCAACCCAACCCAACCCAACCCAACCCAACCCAACCCAACCCATCCCATCCCATCCCAACCCAACCCAACCACGAAGAAAAGTACAGTTCTACAGATTACCATAGCGAGATTTAACGAAAAAGTGACTTTTTACGATTTCTGTTTATTTTTTTTTACCAAGCCCTTTTTAATCGCTATTTGCAGTAGAAAGTAAATAGCGCCACCTATTGTCTGATATTTAACATGGTGTTTATTCCCCCCACCCCCCCCCCTTCCCCCACCACCACTTGATGTTTTTTTACGGAAACCGCGGGCGTCCAGGGAAAAAACACAGTACACCTTTCATCACCAGAAATAAAATTACGCGACCTCACTGTAAAATACAGCTCCTACTAACACGCCCATGCCGCCCGGGTTATACCTTGGCAACGCCCTTGTACCCTATACCCCACCCAACTCAACCCGTCCCGACTCGACTCTAATTTAACCTACTCAACCCAACTAAGTCAAACCAAATCCAACCTAACCTGTGCTAATCACATACTGCTTGTTTCCCTGCAGGGTCTCAACCTTGTCATGTGGTTTTTGTCTACGGCTGTTGCCATGTCAGTCGTGTACGGAATTTACAGAAATGAATTGGTAGGGACATTTCCGCTGTATGCTGCAGTGCTGTATAATGTGTTTGCGCGACCCGCATTTGTAATGGCCGTCGGATGGGTGGCGTTCTCCTGTCTAGTGGGTTATGGAGGTAAGCCAAATAGATTGACTCTTTAAAAGTCCAGGCTCGGATTCGATCCGGATCCGAGTTTCTGTTTCTGTCCGTTTTGTAACTTTTGAAAAGAACTCACAGTACTCCTTTGGAACGATAGTTTTGCTGACGGACATTTATTTGTGCCCCTGCTAGGTCCCGTCAATGCTATCCTCAGCTGGGGCTTCTGGACACCGTTGAGTCGCATCACCTTCGGTGCTTATCTTCTACATCCCATCATTATGTACACCATCTACACGAGTGCCAAGGCTCTGTATCACTTCACCTACATGCAATGGGTAAGCGTCTCCCGATTCCCGAATGAGCGTCTTATACCTGCTCATTATTCAATGAAATTTTGAAATGAACGTGCAATCAGGAGCTGAAAAGTCTTTTCTCCCTGATTTTTAGTTGCGCTTTAATAATAATAATAATAATAATAATAATAATAATCGGCATTTAAGAACGCCCTTTTTAGTAAACTAAATCACAGCGCTTACAGTATTATTATTACCCCTGATCATTGGGCCAATTAAACATTCCAAATACCATCTCAGCTCCCTGGGGAGTATACAGCTCGATGCTGCCTGTTAGGCGCAAGCAAGCTAAACCAATCACTTAACCATCTCTGCCCTCACAGGTACCCATTTACTCCTGGGTGGAGAGAAGCAATGAGTGACAAAGTGACTTGCCCAAGGGCACACGCACCATGACCCCGCCAGGACTCAACCCACAACCTTTGTTTAATTACATACTTATGACGTCATGTTACAACCCGCACATAAACATTTCTGGGTTTTTTTTTTCAAACAACCGCAACTGAAGAGTGCATTGCATCAGATTTTCATTGGAACTTAATTTTTTTCTCTAACCGAGGCCTTTGTTTTTGTTTTTTGAAAGGTAATCATGTTCCTCGCCAATGTGGTGCTTGCCTACGCGGCGGCCTTCGTACTGTCCATCGGCGTGGAAGGCCCGGTCATGGGGCTAGAGAAAGCTCTACTCGGCGGAGGGGCGAGAGGCAAGAAGAATTAACACACGGAGCGCGGACAGCACATCATTTAGAAATAGTAAATTGCACGTTGATTAAAATCATTCTGAATGGAGTAGATAGGGCACACGTATAGTACTTACGGAAAACCTTTAATGTTTTCTCGAATCAGATCAGTAAGAAAGCAAGAAAATTGATAAAAAAAAACCAAATTACTCTTACGGTTAATGAAGTGCATATTTTAAGCAACGTATTTTGTGCTACTTTCCAATCTTCTTAAGTGTAGGTCAACTAATGGTATCCTTTTTTGTTAATTTTACTCGGAAATGCACTTCTGTAAACATTTAAAAATTGTCCATACTTTTCCAGACAACTGAGGGCGCTGTTGCCGTGATTGCAACATTGAGGTTTCTGCCTGGTATGACATCACACTTTTTCTCCTAAATATGGAATTTTGCATTTTAGCATAAAAACTAGAGGCACCAAAGACCCTTGAAAACAAAGGTGCATCATCAAGAATTACTTAAAAACATTACACTTAATGGGGGGGGGGGGGGGGGGGGCAAATGTCTCTGCCCACCCTCGAAAACATGATGAATCGGGAAAATGCTGGCAATTGTAGGGAATTTGGGGATAAACGTGAATTGCCCCCTCTAGAAAAAAAAACCTGGCGACGCCCATGGTGACACATCCCTATACAAGTACATGTACATCCCTAGCATCAAGCCAATCGTATTTGTACAGTTCTTTCAATGCAGGGCCTTACAATGCCCACGTCACATGACTCATGATGACGTCATGACGACGTCACTGTTATAGACACGACTTTTCTACGGCATCTTTGTCCAGTAAAAGATAGGTGTATGTGTTTTTATACGCAATAAACTGTTGTGCAACCGAATTCTGATTGAAGTGGCCACTAATGCTAGGTTAACACATTTCCGATTTTTAAGCCGTAGCGCTGCGAATAGCAATTCTTGAGTAAATTGGGGCTGCCTCGGTCAGCTGCCTCGGGATGATTCTGTTTGTTTGGTGAAAGATCGTTTAAGACCGGGAAGCGCTCCGACAATTTTGGACATTTTTAAAATGCCGGATGATTGGGGAACAATTTTTAATTTGGGGAACAATTTTTAATTTTTGGTTGATTCTTGTATTCGGAACTTATTCTGGATATTCGTATAGTATTTTTGATATTCGTTCATTATTCGTACAAATTTCGTATACAGATGTAGTTAGTTTTAGTGTTAACAGTTCATTATCATGCCGGATCATTACGAATGTATCAATAAATGTACGAATGATATGAATAAAGTTAAGAATAAGCTTAAAGTGTGTGAGGACACAACGGAATTTTTGCTGCCATCAATTTCTTCCAAACAAGGGTCACCATAAGCCCCCCCCCCCCCCAAAAAAAAATAGTCGGTCTCTCTGGTCAGACCCAAGTTCGGAATTGATGCGGCGACATGTTTTTTTTTTTTTTTTTTTTTTTTTTTTTTAAGCATGGATTGTACAGACAAGGTGGGTACCATTTTTTGCTTTTTTTGTCCTCATATACATTGGTGTCCTCCATAATTTGCCTTGGTACCCTCCATCATTTACCTTGGTGCGGTTTCCCCACTCCTTGGTACAAAAATTTAAAAAGTTTTGGCACTAGAGGGCGCTGTTGTAGCTACCGCGGACAATTTGAAGAAGAAAAAAAGGGTTGACGCGCATGATTAAAATCGACGCGTGCACTGACCAGAGACCGACTATTTATTTTTTTGGCCTAAAGTTTAATCTATCAACGCGGATCATGCACAATTAGGGTAATGACCATCAAGCTTGAAATAGATGAAAAAACTATTTAAAAAAAAATACCCTTTCATAATCAGACGTTTTTTCACAGGTTTTCTTTATGTCGTCACCGCGTTATTGACAAACGAAAGACAGTTGGAAATTGCGCAAAGACAAATCTTACTGTGTGTGCAACACGTTCTTTCTTTAGCAAGGAAGTCGCAGTCAACACGACGAGGATGGCACGGCAATAGCTGTGAACTGAAGGCATTCGCGTTGATGTTGATGTTGCTGTTGTCATGTGGGTGACTGATTCAAAATCATGGAGCGTATTTCTATCAAATACGGATCCTGACACAAAGATCCAACTCGAGCATCTTAATCAAAATTCCAACCATTCACTGATCAAGGCTATTTCTGACCTTATACTTTTTGAAGCCTTAAAAGGGTTTATTTTCTCAACTGTCATGACAATAAATACTAAAGTATGTTACCACCATGAAGTTTAATCTGTCAATGCGGATCCTGACATGCCAAATATTGAGATCATAACAATTGAGCTCGAAATAGAAGAAAAACCTTCCCAATCATAATCAAAACGGAACTTACGGTCTCTGTATACAACGGGTTTTCCCTTCATCAAAGGAAGTCGTAGTCAACACGACGATGCTGGCACTGCAATAGATGTGAAGTGAGGGCACCCGGCGCTGTCGTTGCTGTTGTCAAGCGGTTGACTGATTTGAAGAAAAAAAACGGAGCGTATTTCTATGGATCGTAAACACAAAGAACTCACTAGAGCATCACAATCCAAATTCCAACCATTCACTGACCATGGCTATAACTCACTGGACTTTTGAAGTCTGGAAAGATTTATTTTCTCGACTGTAGCACCCTTAAAGCGTTGAGAAATTTGTTTTTACTTGGTTACAGTGGCACAAATAATATGCACGCGTAATTAATTCGCTGTTTTTCCATTATTTTTTTGGCGGGCGGGGGAGGGAGCTGCTTTAACTTTATAAAAACCTCCCAACGGGTAATATTTTGTTTGAAATACGGTACCTCTGTTAGGATTTCATTGCGAGGAGTCACTCTTCCCAAGCCCAATCTTCCCTGATATTATTTTAGTTTTCTCAAATAAAACTGTGAATGTAACAATACTCAAGCAAAACGAAAGTCCCCCTTCCTATACTGACTTTGTTTAACTCAAAATCTACTGTGCACATCTCGCTGAAATAAGGGCTAATCAGTACAGAAATTCGTTAGCGATCCAGCCACACTCTTTATTTTGCCCAAACCAGTGGTAATCTGTACGAAGGTATGCAATTTATGACAAATGATACCGAAAACCGTTTCACTTTTGTATACGTGCAAGTTGTTTTGCACACTAAAGGGTTACGCAAATGCTCATTATTGTGCTTAGAAATGGAAAGTACAAGTTTTGCGAAAGGAAAATGTTAGTCAGTTGATGAAGACAATTCTGATTTGATTGTTCAAAGTTAAGACTTCCAAAAAGTCGTAAGAAGACAAAGTAGTGTATATTCCCCAAATCATGTTCAAGCAATGGTGCATGCTAGTGTGAAAAAGACTGATGTTGCGCAGTTTTCTGCCTAAGAAAGGTAAGAATTGTCAGGGACCAGTTGATGGAAGTGGGAGTTTTATGTGTCAATAGGTAATGAATATTGAAAATGTCACCGAGCATGAGCAGTAATATAATCAAACCTAGTGTTCTTTGAAAAATAATGGCAAATAGTGATTTGGGGACTGGAAAAGAAAGGGCCTATATATATGAACTTGACATAGGGTGGGTGGGTGGATCGAACGAGGAGGGGGTATGACGTAATAAAGAGAAGTGACACGACCGTAGGGCTTCTAGGGCTTCTAGGGCTTCTAGGGCTTCTAGGGCTTCTAGGGCTTCTAGGGCTTCTAGGGCTTCTAGGGCTTCTAGGGCTTCTAGGGCTTCTAGGGCTTCTAGGGCTTCTAGGGCTTCTAGGGCTTCTAGGGCTTCTAGGGCTTCTAGGGCTTCTAGGGCTTCTAGGGCTTCTAGGGCTTCTAGGGCTTCTAGGGCTTCTAGGGCTTCTAGGGCTTCTAGGGCTTCTAGGGCTTCTAGGGCTTCTAGGGCTTCTAGGGCTTCTAGGGCTTCTAGGGCTTCTAGGGCTTCTAGGGCTTCTAGGGCTTCTAGGGCTTCTAGGGCTTCTAGGGCTTCTAGGGCTTCTAGGGCTTCTAGGGCTTCTAGGGCTTCTAGGGCTTCTAGGGCTTCTAGGGCTTCTAGGGCTTCTAGGGCTTCTAGGGCTTCTAGGGCTTCTAGGGCTTCTAGGGCTTCTAGGGCTTCTAGGGCTTCTAGGGCTTCTAGGGCTTCTAGGGCTTCTAGGGCTTCTAGGGCTTCTAGGGCTTCTAGGGCTTCTAGGGCTTCTAGGGCTTCTAGGGCTTCTAGGGCTTCTAGGGCTTCTAGGGCTTCTAGGGCTTCTAGGGCTTCTAGGGCTTCTAGGGCTTCTAGGGCTTCTAGGGCTTCTAGGGCTTCTAGGGCTTCTAGGGCTTCTAGGGCTTCTAGGGCTTCTAGGGCTTCTAGGGCTTCTAGGGCTTCTAGGGCTTCTAGGGCTTCTAGGGCTTCTAGGGCTTCTAGGGCTTCTAGGGCTTCTAGGGCTTCTAGGGCTTCTAGGGCTTCTAGGGCTTCTAGGGCTTCTAGGGCTTCTAGGGCTTCTAGGGCTTCTAGGGCTTCTAGGGCTTCTAGGGCTTCTAGGGCTTCTAGGGCTTCTAGGGCTTCTAGGGCTTCTAGGGCTTCTAGGGCTTCTAGGGCTTCTAGGGCTTCTAGGGCTTCTAGGGCTTCTAGGGCTTCTAGGGCTTCTAGGGCTTCTAGGGCTTCTAGGGCTTCTAGGGCTTCTAGGGCTTCTAGGGCTTCTAGGGCTTCTAGGGCTTCTAGGGCTTCTAGGGCTTCTAGGGCTTCTAGGGCTTCTAGGGCTTCTAGGGCTTCTAGGGCTTCTAGGGCTTCTAGGGCTTCTAGGGCTTCTAGGGCTTCTAGGGCTTCTAGGGCTTCTAGGGCTTCTAGGGCTTCTAGGGCTTCTAGGGCTTCTAGGGCTTCTAGGGCTTCTAGGGCTTCTAGGGCTTCTAGGGCTTCTAGGGCTTCTAGGGCTTCTAGGGCTTCTAGGGCTTCTAGGGCTTCTAGGGCTTCTAGGGCTTCTAGGGCTTCTAGGGCTTCTAGGGCTTCTAGGGCTTCTAGGGCTTCTAGGGCTTCTAGGGCTTCTAGGGCTTCTAGGGCTTCTAGGGCTTCTAGGGCTTCTAGGGCTTCTAGGGCTTCTAGGGCTTCTAGGGCTTCTAGGGCTTCTAGGGCTTCTAGGGCTTCTAGGGCTTCTAGGGCTTCTAGGGCTTCTAGGGCTTCTAGGGCTTCTAGGGCTTCTAGGGCTTCTAGGGCTTCTAGGGCTTCTAGGGCTTCTAGGGCTTCTAGGGCTTCTAGGGCTTCTAGGGCTTCTAGGGCTTCTAGGGCTTCTAGGGCTTCTAGGGCTTCTAGGGCTTCTAGGGCTTCTAGGGCTTCTAGGGCTTCTAGGGCTTCTAGGGCTTCTAGGGCTTCTAGGGCTTCTAGGGCTTCTAGGGCTTCTAGGGCTTCTAGGGCTTCTAGGGCTTCTAGGGCTTCTAGGGCTTCTAGGGCTTCTAGGGCTTCTAGGGCTTCTAGGGCTTCTAGGGCTTCTAGGGCTTCTAGGGCTTCTAGGGCTTCTAGGGCTTCTAGGGCTTCTAGGGCTTCTAGGGCTTCTAGGGCTTCTAGGGCTTCTAGGGCTTCTAGGGCTTCTAGGGCTTCTAGGGCTTCTAGGGCTTCTAGGGCTTCTAGGGCTTCTAGGGCTTCTAGGGCTTCTAGGGCTTCTAGGGCTTCTAGGGCTTCTAGGGCTTCTAGGGCTTCTAGGGCTTCTAGGGCTTCTAGGGCTTCTAGGGCTTCTAGGGCTTCTAGGGCTTCTAGGGCTTCTAGGGCTTCTAGGGCTTCTAGGGCTTCTAGGGCTTCTAGGGCTTCTAGGGCTTCTAGGGCTTCTAGGGCTTCTAGGGCTTCTAGGGCTTCTAGGGCTTCTAGGGCTTCTAGGGCTTCTAGGGCTTCTAGGGCTTCTAGGGCTTCTAGGGCTTCTAGGGCTTCTAGGGCTTCTAGGGCTTCTAGGGCTTCTAGGGCTTCTAGGGCTTCTAGGGCTTCTAGGGCTTCTAGGGCTTCTAGGGCTTCTAGGGCTTCTAGGGCTTCTAGGGTTAGGGTTAGGGTTAGGGTTAGGGTTAGGGTTAGGGTTAGGGTTAGGGTTAGGGTTAGGGTTAGGGTTAGGGTTAGGGTTAGGGTTAGGGTTAGGGTTAGGGTTAGGGTTAGGGTTAGGG